>NC_137211.1:6000177-6257677 GCF_949987685.1 Ammodytes marinus | reverse complement strand
AAGAGAGTATTGACGAAGGGGCCATCAACACACGGGGCACAGGGCCAAGAACATCAGCCAAAACCACTAGATTGACCTCTGAGATTGAGTCTTCTTCTCCAACTGATTTATTACTCCAGAGTGTAAAGAAATATCCCAACCAGAGGAACAGGGGGGCGGGGTGTATGCGCGAGTCCACACAGGCACAGACAGGGACCCATCCGTCTTAGTCTCGTCGCTATATACCGTCTAAAATAAACTTCCCCAGATCTATGGGAGAGTGAATCAGAGAGAGTGGAAACAGCACTTTACCTACATACTCATTCAGTGTCACGGAAAAAGAGACAAAGTAAAGGAATGTACGGAGACAAAATGACAAGAGAAGCTACGCTGGCAGAATTCAGAAGCGCCCCTGCTATTCCTCTACATGATTGAGGTTGTTGGCCTCAAAAAGGCAACCAGAAGTGGGGGAAAAACTAATTCAAAATGGGCCTTCATTTTTCATTAGCATGCATGCTTGCACACACACACACAATATGTATATGTAGGCAGCTCACATAAACTGGTTACTAGTAGACGATGATTGGAAATACCGGCAGTGCGGTTGAGTCTGAAAAAAGCAAGAAGTGTTGGCTTGATGAATGGGGGGAAGAATGGTTTCAGGCAGTCACAACAAGAGAATCAATACTATCATCGCCATTAATGGGAGCTGAATCATTTTCACTCTCCCAGATTATTATTGCTCATTCTGGTCTTCCTCCTCCTGTTCCTCCTACCTCTCCAAATGCATTTTCGTCCCCACTCCCCAGACATTCTTACTCTATTGTCTGCACACCTCCCTATATATGACCCCATTTTCTTTTCTGTGAAATCTATTCATAATCTATTTTATTGTTTTCTCTCCGGACAGTTTTAAAATCCAATACATCCTTCCAAAGACAATCCTTTCTCAGGAAGAATGCAATGTGCCAGCTGCCTCTTGCCTCTCTCAACACGCCGATATTGCCTCTGCAGTAACACCGCGGGGATGTTTCACACACTGAACCAGCCAGAATCAGTGTACACGCAGAATAGGCTCTCCAATAGGCAGTGAGTGTGAGTGTGTGTGTGTGTGTGTGTGTGTGTGTGTGTGTGCATCTGGAGAGAACACGATTCAATCAACTAGCACGTAATCCGTCCCCCGAATCCCTCTTTCCACATCTGCACCTGCGTATTGATTCATAACAGTCCATTTTAGTCATCTCTTCCCTTCTTGTTTTTTTTTTAACAATGTCATTGTCTGCTGCTCAAAAGCTATACACATACACAAAAGGGGATTTCTTTAGGTTAAAGGTGCAGTGTGTAAATAGAATAGGTGTTTTACAGAACAGACTTGGTAGAAATGGAATATTATAATCATAAGTATGTTTTAATTAGTGTATATTCAATTGAACATAAAAGTTGTTGTTTCTTTCAATACCTTACAATGAGCATTTTCTTTTTATGTACGTAGTAGTGCTGACATGTTGCACCGCCATGTTAACGGTTGCACAGAACGGACAAACCTAACGACCATACGCGGTTTTATATACTATATAAGGGTGGGTGTCTGCTGGAAATGCCCGTGTTGGAAGACGAAGAAGAAGTACTATAGAATAAATAACTTAATACATGTTCACCTCGTCACTTGATATTGTGGAAAGGCTTGAGGCAGTGGTGGATGATGCCATCTTCAGTAACTAGCTTCTTGCCCTTGAAGGCCACTGTGGCTTCTGTAAATTCACCGCACAGTAGGGTTTAGATAGCAAGGGAGTGTTGCAATCTAGGACTTTCAAAACCAGATGACGCCATTTTCCTTTATTGCGCACTGCACCTTTAAAAATCAGCCTGTGCTCAATCTGTCCTGAAAAACACACCGGGGTCAGATGGTGGGACATTTCCGCTAAAAGCAAAAAGTCTTAACAGCCACTTGTCCTGTGTGTGTCACTCCAGTCTGTTTGTGTTGGGAACGGAGGACAAACACTTCTTATCAGAAGTCGCTGGCAGTCGAGGGGGGGGGGGGGGGGGGGGGGGGGGAAGAGCATGGCAACAGTAACCAAAACAACTGAAACACCATCACTGTGCCAGACACCGATTTAATTTCTTAGAGCAAAGTTGACCATGACATAATGGAGCAGCTGCAAAAGCACTGATTCTACCTTAGCTTTATACACAGAACAAGAACGATTATCAGAGGGCTACACCCTACACTTTAAAATAGGAAGAAAAAATTCCATCACCCCGCAGAGTCAACCTTCAAACAAAAATGCTTCTTCCTTTCTCCCCATTTCCCTCAACCATTTTACCATAAAGCAGTAGAATTGTAGCAATAAATACAGTGTTGTAACTGCTGTGATCATTGTTCTTTCGCGGCAAGAAATGAAACCTTTTATGTGCATGGCAACAAAACATTAGTACAAACAATGAATGCGTAATGCATATCTCAGTGAAAAATAGCTGAACAACAACAAAAAAAGGATTTATGGTCTTGTATTCATGTAGCGTGGCGGTGGAAGTTATCTTTCCTCATGATATAGGAGCTGCCACACTGGTCCCTGTAACGCATATAAACTGTTTTCTAAAAAAAAAAAGACGGTCTCAACTTCTATTGCAAGGGGATGAACAGCTGCAGGGAAGGCTCGCTGTTGGAGAGAGAACAATTAGGAGTCAAGCTGAGCAACGGAGGGCAGGAGTTTCTGAGAAAGAGTGTTCAGTGTGTGTGTGTGTGTGTGTGTGTGTGTGTGTGTGTGTGTGTGTGTGTGTGTGTGTGTGTGTACTTCTCTCTTAACTCTACACACTGTCCATTTACACCAGGGGCAACCCGGAGATGCTGCTGTTGCTGCTGACAACGCAGCATGGGCATTGAGTGAGCAGCGAGAGAGGCAGTCTTGGTGAATCAGCAAGCAAGCAGCCATCATCATCTCCTCTGCCTTTAAACATGGCTGCCAAGTCATGGGGCCTGCCAGTGAGAGGCATGGCTCATTTCAAAGTGCTTCTATCTTTGATGCTGGCCCCGTTCATTACTGCAATGCGGCTCTATGGACCACTTCAGCAAGATAAAGTGAAGAGGGATGCTATCAGGCTAATGTTACTTAAAAAAGGCATCTGGAAACCTGGTCTAAACTAGTACAATGCAAGATATAATATTAAATATGGGCGCCTCAATAAACGGATTGTAAATACATTTGTATAAATATTATGAAACTTAGTTAAAAAACTGACATTTTTTTTACTGTCTAGACTGTTTGACTTTGTGGGCGTGGCCGTATCAAACAGTCTCACCAGCAACAATCATTGTTTTTCTAGATGTGTCGGCAGAGAACTGTTGTAATTGGCTCAACTCACTTATTGTGTCATAAGAACCAGAGCATAGCCCGCCTCATCTACACCGAATTTCTGTCAGGTTTATCAAACTTAAATGACAACTTCTTTAATTTGGATTGCTAAATACGCCTTACTCTTTTCAGTTGCTTATAATGCAACTAATTCCCCAAATGACATAGAAGGATTTTGTGGATTTGTGGCTTACAGGGTCGTTGACATCATGTGCTGATGGTTCCAAGACTGTAAAAAGTGAATCATAAATGGCCTCAACCTTCAGTCTCCGTCCTTCATCATTTATTGGAGTGACTTTGATTATAATGCACTGCAGTGGGAAGATCGAACCAAATGTGAGACAGGAGATGGCACAGGTGTAAATTGTGTCAGACAGGGGGGAGTGGTATTACGCTGAGCTTGTGAGGCATCAGTGCAGGTGGGGGGGGGGCTTTGAATTTGCATTGCAGCACTAGAGGGTCCGCTCCCCAGAGGAAATAGAGGGAATGAAAGACAGAGTGGAAGAGGCGTGCTTTGGTATTCAGAGCAGTGGCTGGTCGTCTGCGGGGGGCTTCAATCCGCTCACACACCGCAGTCCCAGGCCGCTGAAGGGCTGGCAGGGCGGATGGATGGAGAAAGGTGACAGGTTTGGAATGAATGAATGAAGCCAGGAGAGCAGCCAGTGGGAGGGGATGATGGGTGGGTGTCACATCAGATGTACATCTGAAACATGCATATGCTTAAAACACACACATGTATACTGACACACACATGTACACTGACACACACACACACACGCACAGACAGACACGCATGGACACAAACGCACACATCCACACACACACACACACACGTACACACATACACACATACAAACACACACACACAGCACAGAGGAGTAGTATGCCTGTGAAGCTTAATTTGCACTCAAAATAACGAATACCCTCTATCCTGAGAGCTTCAGTGTGAGGTGATTCATTTTGCAGCTTGGGGGCCTTTTACTATAGCAAAGTAGAAGTGCTATTTCATTAAAACATAGTTTGACTGTTTCTCTGTTTCAAGTACTGTCCATTGTATTTGTTTTGTGTGTGTGCAGACCAGACATAGGGCTGCACTCTGCCACCTTAGTTTTGTAGTTGAAGGGAAAGTTTCAACTTCTTTACAAGGCAAATTCGGAGAAAGAAAGCTGAGGCTTGGCTGTAGACGCAGACATGACAAAAGCCAGCGGCTGGAACAGACGTACATTTACCGTGGGAATAAGGAGAGCCAAAGAACCTGAGACATCCTGACAGCTCCTTTCGGCAGGTTTAAGGCAGCTTAGTCATAGTGTGTGAGTGTGTGTGTGTGTGTGTGTGTGTGTGTGTGTGTGTGTGTGTGTGTGTGTGTGTGTGTGTGTGTGTGTGTGTGTGTGTGTGTGTGTGTGTGTGTGTGTGTGTGTGTGTGTGTGTGTGTGTGTGTGTGTGTGTGTGTGTGTGTGTGTGTGTGTGTGTGTGTGTGTGTGTGTGTGTGTGTGTGGACCACATCAACACAGACTGTGTGCTTACTGCTCTGCGGGTGGCAAGCGTATGAAGTGGTAACCTTAATATGACATCACCAGCGAGACAAGAAGAAAAAGGCCCTGAGATCATCCACTACCACTTTAGAGAGAAGAAAAAAAAGTAGTAAATAATTGACTTGAGGTTGAGGTGGCTAAAAGCAAAGCGTGTTAAATTTAAAAATAATTAAGTTGCAACCTTCAAACGCAAGACATATTTGGTTTGAATACAGGGTAAGTCCTAACCGAGTTATGTCCAAGCACATTCTCAGGTGGTTGGCAAAAAGGCAACGTGGGAAATTTTAATATAATTTAAATGTACCAAATGATGCAGAAACAGTGAATGCGTGTTAGAGAGAAAATAGGTTTCTTTCTCTTTATTAGAAAAAAAAGTAGACTGTGTGCTATAAAAGAGAATGATTTTTGATCATTTAGTGTGCATATCAGAATGTAAGTCCCATGCAAGATACCTAAAGTACTTTGCTTTCTTCAATGAAAATGGTCAATAAAAAAGTGCAGGCAGCCGTGGAGTGCGATTGTATAAAATTAGAATTTTTTTATTATTTTTTTTACTTATCGCTTGATACTGTAATTTTAGCAACTAAGTGCTGTGTTCTTGATACACACATTAGATGGAAATGCTCCTCTGTAGCTGGAAGCCTCCTGGGGATTTTCAAGGCTCTTAACCAAACTTCATTAATCTTTTGAATAAAAAAAAATGTATATTACTGAAAATAAAAAATCTCTCTTAACACTTAACTTCTTATAGAGCCTATCTTTACCTTTTATGGACGTCTGATGCACCTGTATAAAGATTTAAGACAGCTCCTTAAGATCGATACTGCCCTATACTTCAATGGATAGTGGGGTCATTAAGCGTTTGCATTAGTTATGATGTATTACGTTTCCCGGTGAAATTTGATGGACCTTTAAATTTAGGCAGTGAAGTGTGGTCATAATGTCTTTTAATAGCTCACACAGGCAAGTCCAATTCCAATTAACGTTACTGTAATATTGTTTTTGCTACATTGATTTTGCTTCTTTTTTCAGTCTAAAAAGAACACTTGACTCCACAATGCACACTTTGACCTCTGATAAGTGTTGTTCGTCTAGAGACCTTGCCCTCAGAAATCCATTCAGATACTGTGTTCAGAGGATCTCTGGAGAAGCACTATAAAATTTGACCCCATGGTCATCTCAGTATATCATTATCATTAATCATATTTCATAGAAGGATATTTCTTTTATTATTTAAACTCTGTTCCCATGGTTTGTGAATGGTTTCTCTCGCTAAATGGTCCATCCCTTATGCTCCACCAGGGGAAAAAGAAACAAGCGGACATAAGTTTGTTTACAGCGTTAATCAATGCTCTGCCCCTGCTCACAAGTCTCTTAGCCGCAAATAGGCATCTGTGATCACTACGCCTTCTATACGCTCATGGTCCTCTCAAGGTTATTGCCTATTGCCTCGCACCTCTCTCAGGATGGCAGACGCATACTGAGTGTGTTGGCTGGTCAGGAGCTAGAGAACCACTTGGGACGAATTGCTGTTTCCTGTCCGTGAGCGTGCAGGAAGAAAAGTGTGGAGTACAGTCTGAGCTCTGGTGACGGCCGTAACATTGGGTTTGATTTAGAAGCCACAGGTGTGACTCAGTCATGGTCAGGAAGCTGAAATGACTCGCTTCAATGGTGTAAAAAGAGGGGAAGATTTTGAAAAACATGTGCATATTTCTTGATTTGTTACATTTTTTTTGCAGAAAGCTAGTGATTATGTTGTATATACTGGTGATTGAATACACTTGGGAGAATCAGAGTGAAATATATAATATGTGATAAAAACCAAGTAAAAGAATTAAATTTAACCTTCCAGAAGGAGAAATACAAATGGTATCCAAAAAAAAAATGGATGTATAACATACCTATCTATTTATAGAACGGTGTTACAAAGGAGAGAGAAATGCCAGAGAGGAGGGGGGGCGGCAAAATGTGATGACGATGCATAATCGACTGATAAAGTAAATGAGACTAAATGCAGCAAGGGAGGAGAGGAAAATGTAAATCCAATAGAGACCCATTGAAAAAGTATAAATGCCTCCCTTCCGGCTGATGTAAGTTTTCCTTGCCGTCTTGTGCAAACACGAGGCACACCTGCTGTGAGAAGTCAACAAAAAAAGTGTTTTTTATTGGACATACTGTATACACACAAATCTCCCCCTAAAAATTAACCCCAAGCTCAACAACACAGTCTTAGCATTCCTCCTCACTCGCAACTTTTGCAATCTTGCGACGAGGAATACAAGTTTACATCCACACACCCGAACATCTGATCTGCCCATCAGCCAACTCGTCTTTGGCACGGAGCGGTCATCAATAATGGATGGTGTGTGTGAATTAAACATGAGGAAAAAGGGACAGAGATATAAACACACACCCCCCCACCCCTCCACACACACACACACACACAGGGGACCACAGAAGCCTATGGTGAGCAGACTGCACACGTCGAAGTGTATAGCTCCGGCGTCACTTGACATACATCCAGCATGCAGAGTCAAGAGAGAGCATTAGAAAGCATGTGACATGTTGAGTGCTATGGAAGTGACAAAATGTCCTTTTAGCACAACTTGATTCCGATACACACATACAAGAATAAATGGCCCGACACAATACGGCATTATCAAACTCATATCACCTCCGAAGAAATTCGGCTGTAACAGGTAGGCTCAAATGACATGAAAAAATACATAAAAGACAGAGACACTGCCAAAACATTGAGAAAGCAATGATGAATGGTAAACATATGAATGAATGGGTTGAGATGTGCTGCCCATGTGTGACTGTTGAGTGCGGTGATGATGGCAGTGGCAAGTAAGCAACAGGCAAACCCTATGTCTCTAGCCCAATGACCAATCCCCTTCACAGACACCCACCACCATAGAGCAAAGAGCATGTCTCAAAGTCATGGTGTCAAACTGTGTAGCCAGGCTGGCACATGGTCGTGGGGATTAGAGGATATACTATATAGGGGCCCAATTGATTCAATTAGACTTGCACTCACCTCAACGCAGCAACCAGGATGCCACCATGTCTAAGCTGGCACGGCAACCATTAACAAATCCCTGCTAAGTGTTTGCAAAGTCACACACACAGCAGTGCCTCAATCAAATCTATCCATCGACATGAACACACACACACACACACACACACACACACACACACACACACACACACACACACACACACACACACACACACACACACACACACACACACACACACACACACACACACACACACACACACACACACACACACACACACACACACACACACCTCCTGTCCCACATGACTGATGGTCGAGTGTGACTGTCAATATGTATTGGCTCGTTTAACACATTCATTAGGGATGTCTTTGAGCCAAACAAATAGTACAGACTACATGCTAGTCAGTCAGGTAATAAAAGTCACAGGAATCCAATTAACAAGCTTTCAGATGGGTTTAGAGACAGAGAAATACAGAGACATTATAGCTGTGTGTGTGTGTGTGTGTGTGTGTGTGTGTGTGTGTGTGTGTGTGTGTGTGTGTGTGTGTGTGTGTGTGTGTGTGCGTGCGTGCGTGCGTGCGTGCGTGCGTGCGTGCGTGCGTGCGTGCGTGCGTGCGTGCGTGTGCGTGTGTGTGTGTGTGCCCATAAGAGGCCAGGCAACACTTGTGTGTGGATGCAAAGGAGAGGGCTACAAGCTAAATGGTCGTTCACGGCTTGTGTTGTAGTAGTGCATGCACATCTGGGCACTGTGAACCAGAGCGCTTCAACACAGCACCAGCATGTCCCTCACTTGTGCTGTGTTTGGCAGGATCGCACTCCTGCAGCAAGAGTAGCACTGTAAAAAATGCTATGTCTCAAGTCAACAGGAATAAATAGGTATGCAGATGGACCGTTTAGATATGCTGCTGAAAACACTGAACTGACCTGTTTGGACTACCCCACACACACACACACACACACACACACACACACACACACACCACATCACATCACATCCACAGGGACAGGGGCTCAGGTGAGGCTCTAACCCCCAAGTCCCTCTTATCTGTTCATGGTGCTGTAGTCACACATGCCCTAAAGCTGATACATCTTCGGGTCTCACTGCTGTAACAAACATTTTAAAGCAGTTCACACATGTTGAGTGGGGTGTTGGAGTGGTTTGAGGGGGTTTTAGACAGTAATACACAATTGCAATGAGTGAGCACACACCTGGTTTCACTGTTTTCAGCCGGATGGGCTCCCGAAAGTGTCGGACCACAGCCAGCGTGTCTCGGTTGGTGAGTCCGCTGACCGGAGTGCCGTTCACCTCCAGCAGCACGTCGCCGCCGCAGGGGAACCTCCCGACGTGACACACCATCGCCTCCGGCACTAAGTGTCCGATGTGGGGGAACTCTCCAAGCTCCGCGCCGCCCCGGACCTCCACCACCGTGACCAGCTCCCCCGAGCCTCCCCACGACACGGTGCTCTCCTGCACTTTAGACGACCAGTGCTTCTTCTTTTTCAGTGTCTTGGACATTGTTGTCGGTGCTGCCTCTTGAATTGTAAAAACCTTGGTGAGGGGAGTATAAGTCCAAGAGATCGACTGTCCTTCAACGAAAGACCCTGCTTTTTCTGATCCTAGTTAGGATGCAATGACGCACGGAAAAAGCATCGCAGATCAGAGAAGTTGGGGCTGCTTTCTAAGCGTTGTATTCCATTCCCAGGGAAAATGAAGTCTTAGATCAAACTCCCGTTGTAGAGATGACCGATCCTTCCATTGAATAAGCAGCCTACTCGAGCATCACCTGTCTGTCTGCGACTGGGGATGCATGCGCGAGAGCAGACCTGGCTGCGTCAGTGTCGCAATGAAGCGGAAAGTGCTGGTTCCGATGCTGGGGCGGTTTCGATCCCCAACCAACCCCAAGCCAGTTCACAGCAATATGCACTTGGAAAAAAAACAAAAAAAAATAAACGCATTCAATAGCAGTTTAGTTTGGTCCTGCAGTTTGTGCCTGTCCAGTTCCAAACGCGTGAAGAAATTATATTCCACTTAAGACTTCAGAGAAAAATGCCAGACGAATTGAAAACACCGCCCAGAAAACAGTAGGCTATGGAGGAGAAACACAGGACAAACTTCAACAAAAACAAAAAGAACAAATGATTTCCAACCAGAAGAATCAGCTGTTGAGTATTTGTATCAGTCCGCTCAGTGACGGCTCTTCATCCCGCACTGGCTGGAGACGCAACTTTACGCTGCGCACCTGTCCTCCCGTTGCCCTCCTCCACCTCCTTTCGCGGTGGTGACATCAGCAAGGCAGTCCTTGGAAACGGAAAAACATATTGGGGCTACCTACCTGCTGGCCCTCCTCTGAACCGGGCGGCTATCCCGATCCGATTTCAGCTCCAATAAAGCCCGCGCCTCTTGTGTTCTCTTTGCACCCTTCACCTACTTTCTCCAGAGGCAATGTGGAGATTGTATTCCAGCTGTATTAAAAATAAAAACTACGCAGCTGCATGAAACAGACGTGATCGGCTTAGGGCTTCACTCCATAACTTTTTTTTTTCCTTCATGTTTTCCGTGTTGCTTTTCCTGATAGCATAGGCTCATGTCCAATCAGATAATGTGGGCCGGTCCTAAAGCCTCTCCATTGAACCAATTGGGTAAAGGCAAGAGGCGGGTCTTGTGTGATTGGAAAGCGGCTGGGTTTAGTTTCCATGGTGTGTTTAGTAAGGCGGAGTTCCGGCTCTTGGGACTGGGATATATTTCACGTGGGAAATGTTTATTGTAAGTTTGGGGATTCGACCTGAACTGTTATGTCCAATGAGTCTTGATGTCTGCGCCCATTTCAATGTGTTCTTCATCTTCATACATAAGGCTGCAACTTCTACGCCACTTTCTAATCTATGATGTAATTTTGAGTCCATTAAATGCGTTTGGAGAGTTGCAACCCCTGTCCTGCTCTGAGAGGCGATTTATTGCACAATTCTGCCCTCTTGTGGTTGAAGGTGTTAATTTCAATTCCAATGAATTTATAGTTTATAAAGCACATTTACAAACAACAGCGGTTGAAAACAAAGTACTGTCCAGTGCAAAATAGAATCTGGCACCTCTCATTGTAGACTACTCAAACACAACAACACAGAGATAGCCGTTCTTTGCTTTTCAATCTAATAATAACCAGCATTTGAACTGTCATACACTTTATGTTTCCTAGTTTTATTGGTTTGCTGTATTTTGATTAGTTTTTAGTTAAACATACACATGTATAATATATGTTTTTTGTCTCATGAGCCAATTGTTCCATATCGGGCCTAAAAACAAACTGATATCTCCCAAGCATGTTAATGAGGCTGCATAACAACCTATTAACTTCCAATGCAGCAGTAGCCTATAGGCCAAATGCACCCGTTAATGTTATCATGTATTGTGATGTGTTTAATAATTAACGTTCAGTCAACTTTCCAGGTCACCTCTGCGGTCAGCGCCCTCGCAGGCAAAGCTGAGGCCATTATACAAGAGCAGCTGATAACAGCTTTGTTATTGGGATTATTTTTTCCAGCTCATGAATTTTACATCATTAGGTGGGGAATATGTATTCATTCTAACACCCTGGCATCAGGTTTCAGGTAGGGAAGCTACGGTGTAATTTATAACAATCAGACCCCAGATCAGTTTCACACAGGGATACACTGGGTCTGGTGGGTGACTTTTGACTCAGTCGACATGGTCTGTCGTCGCTCTCATGTGTGAGAAATGCCAGCTGCTCTACATGGATGCAGCAATGATACCTCCTTCCCCCTGTGCTGTGAGTATATGCTATACTATAGTATCGATACTATGTATACTTTATGTATTTGTAGATTCCTTCCACATCTATGCTCCTTGGTGTACCTGTTTGATTTTTTCTTGTCTGACATGTGTTCTCTGTATAAGACAAGCTGCTGCTCATAACCATTTGCCCCTAGTGGGATTAATAAAGTTCATTGAATTGAATTGAACTGCAAAAAAAAAGTCATTTTCCGTTGTCTTATTCTGAACCAGCTTTAAAACGTTGCTGAAGCCTCACTTTCTTGCACTGGCCTTTAACACAAGTTGAGCTGTTTTGCTGTTGTGTATCTTAGGCCTATATGTTGTTTTGTATTGTATTTTGTACAGCACGTTGGTCAACTGATGTTGTTTTTAAATGTGCTATAGAAATAAATTTTTCATTGACTTTGACTTCTTTCACTTCTTGCGTATAGCTGAGGAATCATCGGGTACACTTGCTGTAATAATCATCCCTTGCCTGTTGGCTCTCAGCACGGTTTTGGTGGTGGCTCTCATTTTATACAGTCTCCGCAAGAACAAACAAGGACAAGGGAGCAGCTCAGCTCATTTCACAAACGGTATGAATTGTAATAACTGCATTATTCTCCCTGTCAAACGTATTTTTCATCAGTGCCTGCCAGGTTATAATTCAAATGAACATGTGCATTTTGCGTATGTTTATTGCGTTCTTTTGCGTTATTTTAATAGGCCAACAGAGTGCATCCATGACTGGACATGAGGCAGCATTGAGTTCCTGGGAGATCCCTCAGGAGTGTGCTCTTGAGGGGCTAGAGTTCTGGCAGACGGGCCGCCTTGGCCCCATATGTAAAGGTCGGCTGAGAGAGAGCAACGGCACCTTCTCTGATGTGGTGGTTAAGTCCCTCCGAGGTAAGGAATAGATCTTTTAAAAGGCCAAGATGATAACAACCTTTTTTTTTTTTGGAATACCAGCGAAAGCATGTGAAGATATCACTGTCGTTTTGAGAGGGAAAGGGCCAAGAAAGACAGTAAAGCTACAGTGCGTAACTTCTGTCGCCCCCATTAGTTATTCTGAGTAATTACAACAACATTCTCAGCGCATCTACACGAGGTAAGCCTTTGGCGATCGTGCATGGATTTCATTCCTTATGCTGTATATCCAGGTTTTTTCTTAGCAGGAGAATCAACATCTGATACATTTTGTGGGCCCTTCTTGAGCCTCTGAACCAGTGTCAGGGGGCGACACCAGTTTTTAAACGCTGCCATATGGCAAAATACAGAGAGTGTTTTGTGGAGCTGATAGACTTAATCAACTTTGTGTCAACTCATTTGGCAATGGCTTGCAGCATGTAACGGACATGTATTTCTATGAAAAAGTTACTCACTATAGCTTTAAGATACAGTACATTTTCATTAAAATTTTATTAACAGATACTACAGCATTAACTAACTTTCTCTATTTGGTCTCCATACACCATACAGACAGACCCAACGAGCTTGAAGCCAAGGAGTTTGTGGAGTGGGTCCTCTTCCATTCCAAAGTGTGTAAACATAAGAATGTGGTGCGGATGTTGTACTGTCAGACCAAGAGTCCGCCCATGTACCTGGTCATGGATGCCTACAGCCCGGGGAACCTCCTTCACTTCCTCTGGACACTCAGAAATGTAGACAGTGGTAGCCTACACACGCTTTGGTTTAAATTTGAACTTTTATTTGATGATGATACACAATGAAATGGAATTTTCTTTTTTGCCCCCTTTAAGAGAGAAAATTCAAACACTGCAGATCCAACACTGAACTTCTCGGAGAGGTCTGTGTATCTGGTGGCCAAGCAGGTTGCAGCCGGCCTGGTGAGTTACTATTTGTGGACCAATTATTTTCCAACAAATGACCACACAGGAATGTTAGCTGAATTTAGATGCCACACTCTATACCTCCTATGTCATTTTCCTACAGCATCAGGTCATGAAGTCACCTATTAGGGGGAAAGGTTGTTGCTTCTCCTGCATTAAAAATACATATTTCAGCCAAAGATTGGCATGTGTGGCTGTTATTGTGTGTCCTCCCCCTCAGGATTACCTAATGTCGGAGCACAGGTTGGTGCATGGGGATGTTGCTGCCAGGAACATCTTAATTGGCCCGGGTCTCACGGCGCGGGTGTCTGGGCTGGGCGTGGCATTCGAAGGACGCAGAATGGATTCGGCAATCAGGCCAAGGGAAGAGGAGGTGCCTCTGAAATGGCAAGCTCCGGAGAGGATTATGATGCAGCTCAGTATCGACAGGAGCGACGTGTAAGGGCAGACATGTACACAGAACTACTAGAATGTGGTGTTCCGCCATTAGGCCTAATACAAAGTTGTTTTTGCTATTGCACGACCATTACACTTTACAGACAATGCATTTTTTACACGGGTCAAAATTGTTGTTTTCTCTTCCCCAGGTGGTCATTTGGAGTCTTACTGTATGAACTGATAACTTTAGGTAAAACTACCCTCTTCAAACCATCACTATATGTGCCTTTTCAGATTAGCTTCTTGTTGGATTACGATATACCATCATCAGCATAGTGTATAACTTTTAAAGTCTGCTTTTTTTAATATGAGAATAAACTATTTTTTTTTTGTTACGTTTTGACGTCAGGCTCTGCTCCCTTCCCTGAGTTGGATCCTGTGTCGGTGCTTCAAAAGCTACAGGGCTCCTATCGAATGAAGAGACCAGAGAATTGTGGAGGCCCTTTGTGAGTAATCCAGGCCCGTCACTCAACACGTAGTCATATTTGTGTAGCGTTAGCAAGTGAGACAAACACGTAATACATGCTGGTAGATAGTTTGGTAGCACTTTACAATAAGGTACACAAAAAGTGAGTAGTTACTGAGGAACGAATGAGGAACCAATGGTTAGTTAATGAGTAGGTACTGAGAGACTGTGATTCAAAGCACTATTTATTAGTTACTGTGCAACACACTGGGAGTTACTGTAGTATTGAAACATTAGGTAATAATAGGTTAATGAGTAGTAGGTACTGAGAAACTGATTCAAGCACTGTTAAGTTACTGGTAAACAGACTGGGAGATACTTTATTAATAACTATCTTCCCCTACTTTCCATCTCTGTGCTAAGCTAACCAGCTACTGGCTAAAGCTTTAAATCTAACAGACACACAGGAGAGTAGTAGGCTATCTTCTACTAAGACTAAACATGTCTCACTATTCCTTTAGTGTTTTATATTCCTTTGTGTGTGTGCTCTTAGGTATGACCTGATGAGGTACTGTGGAATGTGGAGTTTCAAAGACCGACCTGCATTCTCGGCCATCATAAAGCTGTTGGAGTCCTCGCTGCATTTAGCCTCTACTAAAGCCATTTGTGTTCCTGAGGTCATAGATATAACTGAGTATAACAGACAGGCTGGTCTGCTCTCATAAGGCCAGGACACATAGGCTCATGTCTTAGCCTATACCAAATACAGCAACAGATAGGAAGCACCAACATTTAAAGTGTGTGATTATCTCCCAGAATGCAATGTAACATCCACTAAGTACTGATGTATGTCTAGGCCTACTGTTGATTGGTTAATTATCCAACATGTGAAACGTATACTTAACAGTCAAACAGGACACTCAAAGCAAGTACTTTTATACCTCTTTATTGTCAAAAGTGTACAGGCTTAAAACACAGATCTCATTGTTCATTCAGATTTTTTTTTGAATTTTTTTTTCATCAATTGGCAAAGCACAGTATTGTTTGTATTTGTAATGCTCTTGGCATGCATACATTACCGTGACTTTACATTTTGAAAACCAAAAACACCCACACAAAACTAAATGCACTTCTGAATCTACATCTAGTACATTTGCGTTCGGTCTGCTGTATGCACTTGACACTGTAGATTTTTTCACAAACTATGTCAAGTAAAATCAATATCAGAAAAAGAAGACATGACCGTTTTGAATTAAGCATACAGATTTTTATGAAATTCTGCTCTGCCTGCTCAGTTTATCCCCAGAAAGTTCTGTAAAGGAGACTCATTTGAATAACTGTTACATCGCTAACACTATGAGTATTTGTTGAAAGCGGGGTTCAAATCATTAAAAACATGTAACTCAAATTGTGACCTTTCCCCTGTATTTTAAAAGCTCTGATGACGAGCTCTTTTTTCAGGAGATGTGGATTTAAATATGTAGGTCTGAGGAAAAGATACAGTATATTTACCTAGTACTTTGTGCTACTATCTACACATGATTCTGTATTAAAGTCTAATAATTTCTATTTGTCCCTCATAATGCAGAGAGGCACAAATACACAACTATGAAACAAGATGAGTGACGTCAGATAGGTGTCCTTGACTAGGACTTGACTACAAGAAAAGCGATGTCCCTCAGACTGAATACTGGCCAAGTTAAAGAGAGTTATCGTACACGTACCTTTACATTCTTGACCTATGTGGGCTTAAAAGTTGCAACGCTCCTACACTACTAGTATTGTTATTGTGCATTTGTGAGCACAGTCAATGTCGACATTTGTGCATTGTCTCATCACCTTTTTAAAGTGAACGCAGAACTGGCAGATAAAATGTATATTTTTTCACCCACTAGATGGCAGGAAAAGCAGGATTTTGCAGCACGTGTATAGTAGTTGTACTTCATTGGTAAAGTCACACTGAATCACGCCAGGCATAAAACTGCAGCTGCAGTGCTATTCATGTGTTCGCAAACGTCCAATCAGGTTGCATTTCTGAATGGGCGTCCAATCACTGACGTCAGGGAAGGTGTTTTTGACTAGTGAATGGAAAAACACCTGCAGTGATATCGCTGTGATGAGTTGAGTATTAGGATGCAGTGGTGATCCAGTGTGGATTTACTCTCCAAACTGCAATGCCTCTTAAAACAGAGGAGAATTACATACAGTGACCCAATTGAATCACACAAGGAAGAAATAGGGAAATCAACAGTAACACATTTTTTTCTTTCATGTTGGACAAAGTCACAACTTAGTAAAAAGCTGAAAGTCTTTAAAAAAAGTAAATGAAAGAAAACAAGTTATTTGAAATTCACAGAAGCCAGGGTTGGGGTCAGTTGACTTTCAATTCAACTTATTTAAAACATACACTCGAACAGCAAGTCAAAATGATTAGCAGTATTTTGTTTTATTTGATACATAATGTTGGGAAGTGTTTCTTACTGTACACAACCTAACCTGATTGCGATGAAAGTGAGATGACCCCAACCGCGATACAATCAGTTTACCTATGAACGGTCCTAATGCCTTATAAATGCCTGTTAAACTAGAAATGACATAGACATTTATAATCTCCAAAATGCTGCAGAGAAATCACATGGTAGATTAAAGGCCTTACCCACAAACCGTAGCGCTTGAATAGGGGACATCATACAAGGAGTTATGTTGTCCTGTGGTGATCAGAAAAAATTAAACATTCGAAACCGAATTAGAGGCAAAAAAAAAATACAATTGGTTATTTAGTTTTTTATATTCTTCTGTGAGAAGATGATGTGTCCTGCTGCCGCTTGTTCACAACATTGGTGAACAATTGGAATTCATACTGATGTAGTAAGGAGATTACAGGAAAAATTCAATCCACCCTTAGCCTTAGTCTTGGTTTCAAATGCGACAAAGACATTACACAGCAGAAATGTTAATCCTAACATTATAATGTCCCTCTCTCAATCCCAGACCCATTACTCATCTCTATAATCTGAGTTGTCTTGGAAGTGAAAACATCAAAATAAAGGTTAAATAGAGCGAGTGTCCGCCTGTGTGTGTGTGTGTGTGTGTGTGTGTGTGTGTGTGTGTGTGTGCATCTCGGGTCCTCCTCGACAGTATGGGAGCAGCAGCAATCTGAATCCTCGTTTTTACCCGCGTAGGCCAGAGGAAAAACACTACTTAAAGAGTGTTGATTAAGCCAGCACTCCTTTTTTTTACACTTTACTGCTCCAAAGTGATGTCGGGAACAAAATGTAGGAGGTGGACCACAGCAGGTAGTACAGACATGCAGGTTGGAATGAAGAGCAGAACAACATCAAGATTCCTGAAAAAAAAGACATAAATATAAATGTTAAGTGTGAAGTTGCCTGAAAGTCAAGACTATATCATAATAAACTATGACTATCTACACATGCCTATAATCCCACTAAGAAATGCAGGTACTAAATGTTGTACCTGAAATATAATTTGAAAATGCATTAAAAATATATACACACACACACACACACTACAATTTATTTTATATTAATAGATTTAATTTATGGGGGCACCCCAGTACGTCAGCTGGTAGAGAGCATACCATATAAGGCCAGGTCCTTGTCAACCTGCTTCCTATCCATCTATTTATACATCTATCTATCTATCTATCTATCTATCTATCTATAATATCTTAGAAAGCATTAAAAAAAGATCTTTAAAAAAATCAATTAAATTAATTTATATTATTATTTTTTAAATGGCCTTTACCTCCAGCATAGACTACTTTCTTCCAGGCCTGGGACTCCAGCACTTTGTCATGGGGGTAGAAGGTCTGGCTGATCATAAAGATGATCATAGCCACTGCCAGCACACGCAGCAGGGCCATGTTTCCCCCAGTCAGCAGAGACACACAGGCCAAGATGGCAGCAGAGTAGATACAGGGCAGGCCACGGTACATGAACGGGATCCCTTAAGACCAGACAAGAATATAGATCTCCTTTTAAATCCTTTTAATGATGAAGTAAAAAATACTGGAAGGAAACACTCAAGTGTAAACAACACCATTTAAAGCCCCTGTAAACCAAAATCTACAAACTCTGGCTAATCACGGAAATTTGGCGAGTTAGTTGCATGATAGTAAGCCTCTGAAAAGAGCTAGGCATGTTTAATCAAAATATATTTATTACATGAATTCAGTTTAAATGAGGCGAAGTTATGCTCTGGTTCTTTATGACACAATAAGTGTTTTGAACCAATCACGGCTATTCTCTGCCCGAACGTTCTAGAAAAGGTTTCCAGAGGCTTTAACAACGCCACATTTTTGGAACCTACCACTTGAGAAGAAGCAGAGGCGGGTGAACACAGACAGGACATAACAAATGCACAGGATGTGGTCCAACAGGCCAGTTGTCTTCAGGAGCAATGATGTGGCAATACCGAAGGTCGTGAAGTCACCAAAGTCATCTAGTTTGGCACCTGGCACATGAAGAAAAGGGTTAGAAAAAATGTGAAAACTGAAACTGGCTTTGTGAATTTCAAAAGAGATACGCAATCTATTATTGTAAGGAGTTGTTGACAGACACTGACCATACTAGAAATATTCAGGCTAATCTGCTTTTGGAAAGGCTACTACTAGTGTGTGCCAGATGTCCTAGTATTACACTTGGACAGTCCCTTAGTCATGACTTTGCAGTGTATCAAACCCAGTGTAGATGATATGTTATCATATCTCCAGTTGGGCCACTTGCCAATGTTACTGACCTGCGATGAGAGGGGGTGTGTACGTGCAAATATGTCCAAGTGGGAATTTCAGTGTCAGCCCATTGGGCAGCCATTCAATAAACAACATTCTCCACCGCCTTGTCTCTTTATCCCTGCAGGAGCACATAGCATGTGTTTCACTAGTGACGCCTAGTAGGTGATTCAGGCGGCCAATGCTCCAATGAACGGGGTGGAATACTACGGGGCCAGGGTCAACAATTTTAGCAATTTCAGATATGCAGAGACGCCAAAGCAACGGGATAAAATAGACAATTGGAGCGTGATCCCGTGGAATTAGGCTGCTTAATCAGAAAGTGATTGTTCATTTGACAAAATATGTGTGGGGAGGGGCACAACAACATCCACCTGCAAAGTCATGCAGAAAAACCCCCATGGCGGGACACAAAGCCCCCTGAAATGTGCAGTCAATGATGTATTGTGATGCACCTGGGAGCTATTTTTGGGCCTGGGAGAAAATGTGAACTTTCACACTGAGAGCAATGTTTAAACAGCTACGTGTGCCTCTTGATTTATTATCTACAGTGCTGTTGACACAGGGTCATGTCGATTTTGACATGCTAACAATGCAATGGGTGACTCTTGTGCGAATGCCTTAAAAAAGATATACAAACACAGTTTTGATAAAGCTTAAATTACAAAATCATAAAATGTGCATGATTCTTCACTTTGAGACTCTGTAAGACTATATGGAGTATTTCAGTGGCAGAGTTTCTGGTTAATGGTTCTATTTGTGTATGACTTTGTCCGGCCAAATGTGAAAGTCCACACAAAGGACTATGGAGCAAGCCCTGCCAATCCCCCAGTTGTTGTTTATCTATGGTAAGAGCTACTGACCAAAACACATCACTTACCCAGTGCAGAGCAGGCACCGAGTTGCCTGGCAACCGCTCCATCTGCAAGATCCAGCAGGTAGCCAATCAGGACCAGCCAACATGCAGCATGGTGGTGCCTATTGGAAGACAGCAACCCATTTCAAACAGCACAATGTTAACATGTTCTCACAAGTAAAAAAGGTTTAAAAACTAGTGCTGGTAAGATTTCAACAGTTTTACAAATGAAGTTAAATAATTGTCTTGTTCCAATGGTGAATTATCATCTTTAGTTTGGGTTGGACATTTACATTGGTCTGTCTGCGTATCTGCCTTTGCATCTTTACACTAAGCTTGGTACAGCTCGTATTATAGGGAAATAATTAAGTAATTACTATAAGCAACCTCACTGTACGATGGCCCTGAGAAGAAAAATACACTGAATTTAAAAAGAAAGAAAAAAAATATTTCACAAAACACATGAAAAAATTTGGTTTTGATTATAAATGTAATTTCTAATTTGGTCCTGTGCTTTTCTAAAATGTTGGGTTTTGTTTTCTCTAATGTCCCTGGAATGTCAGCTTTGCTGATTGGTTGCGTTTTGTGAAACGTGTTTGCAATCTGTTTTGCGTTTTTGTAAATAAAATGTATTTCCAAATAATTTATGTTTTTCCATATAACTTTGTGTTAGTTTTTTTTATCAGAGCCACCATAATTAGGCAAATTTGTTATTTGAAGTCGACGCATGACTTTTCATACAAGTACATGGTGAAGCTGTTTTTCCACCTCTACATACTTGTTACGTCATGATGTGACGTACACCAGATGCGTGTTCGGTCCGTCTCCGCTCCGCCACAGCAGCGGAGCTGATAGGATTCACTCTAGTCAATGAGTGTGCTTCCACTGGCAATGCAGCTCCGGCAGTCCGAAACCCACTGCAGCAAATACACAAGGCTGCTTTTTTTCCGGATGCCGGAGCACGGCGCATCAATACAGCATAGAACAGATCGAGCCAGAAAAGAACTGGGAAACCGAAACAACATCTGCTAACTTTTCAGAATAAAACACTACGTGTTGAAGCCAGATCGTATTTCACGTAACTACATCAACAAAATATCACTATGTGAGTCTAATTGAAGATTTATTTTGCAAAACCTGTTATCTCCGTTTTCTGGGGGCGCTTGTGGTAGTGAATAGAGCGTCCCCCTAGAGCAGTGGCTCTCAAAGTGCGGCCCGCGGGCCAATGGCGGTCCGCGGAAACATATCTGGCGGCCCGCATTGAATTATGAATTATTAAAAAAATAAATAAAATAAAAAAATTTAAATTGAAACAGACGGAGGGGATACGTCCCCCGTAACAGTAAAAACAGTACAGGGGTCGAAATACTTAAATATCCCTCCAAATTGTTTATATTAATTCTCCAATTATTAATAATAACACTCCTACAGTGGACCGTACCATCTTAAACTTGCGAAGTTCGGCTGGCCTCTGCCTCTCGTTGCAGACGGCTGGTCAGCCTCCCGCAGTGCAGCAGGCAGTGTAGTGGTCCCAATGTAAGTTGTTAAATAGTGAGCTTGTCAAGCCTAATACGATGCACTTTCTCACCTTCAAGGTGAATTAGATTAGGTCAAGTGTCTAAGGATGGATGCTAACATTATCTGGTTTCTAACTCTTTTGCCTAAAGTTTAGCTAACAAGCTAACGTTAGCTAGCTGCTGATAGCCATGGAACTATCTGCCTAGTTGACTGCTGATAGCCCACCCGGTTTATTTCCAATGTATAGTGTCATAATAGTTAACACTGCTGCTGCATCATGAGTAGTGAGTCCTACAAAAAAACACTCCAAAAAGTGATACGTTTTCAATGTGCAGAAAGTTTTGAACAATAAAGTAGAATAAATATTTGAATGCAATACAGAATGCCTCAGTGCCTTACTGATTTATATTCCATTAGATGTGTGTCAATGGGAGCCAGTTGTCTTTTCCTTAACTAGTCCACCATAAATAAATACAGAAGACACAAATTACTGCATAAAAATTAACCAAAATGTACAAAATTAAGTGTTCGAACCTCAAATTGTCCCCCAGACCCGCGCTTTTAATGTGTCCCCCCCAATGTTGAAATGAAACCTAGCCCTTCATTTATTAATTAAAATGTGTTAATTACACATTATTGGATGCAGACCAATACATGTAAACTTTAAAAATGCAAAGACGCTGGCCATTCGGCGGCCCCCGGTCCAATGTTGGGTTCCTAAATTGGCACTCGGCTATCAAAAGTTTGAGAAAGGGGTCCTCATCGCAGCAGACCCGGTTCGAATCTGACCCGTGTTCAGTTCTCTTCACGTCCTCCCCTCTTTGCCCCATTTCAACTGTCTCTCCAGTCCGTCTAATAAAAGTGAAAAACGCAAAAATATAATCTAAAATATTTCCTTTTTCTTTTTTCGAGCTAGGCTACATCATGTGTTGACCCATGAAATATTACCGAGCCCCTACAGCGACATGAGCAACAACAAAAAATTATAAGACTCTAGTGCGCACAAGAAAATAATGGGACGCCATGATATCTATATATATTTTCTTTATATTAATCCATAGAAAGATCGATGGGTTAATCAATAGAAAAAAAGTGGCAGCCCTAAAAAAATGTGTCAAGTCAAATCCTTTATTTGTCGTCTTTTTTGTTTTTGTTTGATTTTTTCCGGAAAAAAAGTTGACAATAATTATGACCAATTGATAGATTTTATCCATCATGCAGCTGCTCCTCACCAATGTTTCAGGTTGTAAAATCCAAGTAGGGGAGAACGGGGTAATTTGTCACGCGGGTTGGTTGTCACAATCGTTATATCTCGGAACCAGAAGGCGCCGTCTGTGAAATTTTGGTATGTAAATATCCAGAATTGGGATCAGAGGTCACCTACATAGTCTTCCTTGGAGTTAGACTGCTGAATTTGAGGTGAGACGACTGTTTGTGTTTTTCATGTCAAATTGAAAATATTTAGCTCCTCAGTATTTTTCTTCTAAGCTTTTACACAATGGGTTTATAACAAAAAACTTGTTACCCATACAAAGTGTGAAGGGTAAACTATAGTTTAGATTGTGGTTAGCAACCTAATTAGTTGTCAGATGATTGTTGGCCTTGATGCTAGCAAGAAATTCAAGTTTGGGTTGGTCGTCAACTTTTTTGGGGGGGTTGGTTGTCACATGTTATCTCAAGGCTGCAGCCAGAAAAGGAACCCAATAACAAAATAAATTGTCAAGCTGTATCCTCACTGACACCCCAGAGAAGGAAAGAATAGAGCAGGAAAAGGCAGCTAGCATGCAAAAGAAAAAGGGGCAACAAAATCAAAACAACCCAGCGCATCCCAAACTAGACCAGCTGCCAAGGCTACAGTAAGTTCTGTAGGCCTATTTGTCAACTTGACAATGCAATTAAACTTTCTAATTTAGTTCTACTTGCTTGCCTTCTTTTTAAGATTATTCCCATTAAGATAACATTGTGACAAACAACCCCATAGTGTTTGACAACCGACCCCTTGATGGGGTTGGTTGTCACAATGTGTAAGGGTGTCTTTGATGATTCATTTCTTCTTTATTACAATAAGATAGAAAAAGTGAGGGGTACACATTTCAAGCCAACACCTTAAGCTTCAATTTAATGTAGGAATGACTATTGAAAGATGTTTAGGTGATAAGCAATTCTCACTAGAGTACAAAGTGTGCCTACTTACCCCGTTCTCCCCTACAGTGTGTTCACTCACCCATTCAGACTGCAGAGTATGGAGGACATGCCCATGAGCATGTTGGCAACGGACAGAGCATTAGCTGCATTTTGACGAGCAAATTCCTTGATCTTGAGTCCTGTGGCCCGATCGCTCAGAAAGAACTTGTTGGTACACTGGAAGAGACCTGAGAAACCATACATTAGCAGCAGTTAGTAGTTGTCTGTGTTAGGTCAATAGCCTTAGCTGTGAAGCTAAAGCTAGAAAGCTAATTCTCAACTATGATCAGGAGACTATGCCAGCAGACCCTTTGATTAAAGTGTCTGAATGGGAATAGTTATATCCAAGTTTGAGTCAATCCTCAGGTGGTTGGACTGAAAGTAATCTTAATGCTTTACCGATCATAACTCAATGATAAAAGTCATCTGATGGGTATCCGTACTGTAAGATATATGGGAGTATATGTTTACAGACATTTCTCTCTTGTTATCAGTGGCTTTCTTCTGAATTTAAAGCAAAACATTACTTTTATATGGATTCCCTTGTCTGATGTAAAAGAAGCATCACTTACCAAGACGTATGTTTATTGGATGGAGACCGACCTTACGAAACATTCATCCTCTTTCAGATCACTAAAATGCATTCGTTACTGTACATTCATTCCATCAAGGCGTGTGCAGCACACACAGCATGCAGCATTAAAGAGGGCCTCATCATCCAACCAATACATCATCAGTTATTTCTATGCAATAAACATATTATGCAGAATTGAACTTGTTACTTAATTTTTTTTTAAAAAGGACACAATAACATGCATTATTTTTTTTCTCAAAAGGATACAATGTCTGAAGAGGATGCATGTGAAGCGTTAGAACTGAATTGTGATCTCATCGGAGGGGGTAAACACACACAAATACTGGCATGGGGAAGTAACTATGGACATATAGGGGGACTAACACGTACACCATTGGCTATTGTGAGAGTTGGACCTACTGCATTGACACATACCAGACGTGAGATCAATTTGCCTACTAACTCTGATGATCAAACGTAGTGGCCTGAGACAAGGACATGGCAGCAGCTATCACATAGCTACAGTAACTGTTCAACCCTATTAATACCACCACTAGTCAAGTCTTAAAAGGAGATAGTGGCATAAAGATAAATCTACTAACTTCTGCTGGTTTTTCCTTCTTGTTTTTATAGCACGCAGTTTTATATTGAAATACTTGACTGCATGGGGTTATGTATAACCAGAAGCAATCATTTTATTAAGTCATATGTTAAAGTACCAATGAGTAAATCTTTGTTTCATTTGAGGACAAAATTTGCAGTATGAATTATGGTTTGAGCTACATTTAGTCCGCAAGATCAAATGAGGACATTGCCCTTTCGCTCCAGCCAAACACTGCCCCCTGCCCCCTCAAAAAGCTGAGATGGGTTTTAATGAAGCCAAACAAATAAATCCTTGTTTCCTTTCTCGTCTGCCTCCCCTCTCTCTTTTTTTTTAGTGTATTGCTTTTTCTCTCAAGTCGTAGTACTGTCCGAGACAAAATGCACAGATAGTGAGTGACCTGCAAGAATTTAAATGTCCTTTAAATGTTGCAGTATAGCAACCCTTAATGTGTTTTTTCACCCTGAACTTCCTGTGATTCCAAAGGCAGGCGAGTTCAAGAGACTCTCTTCATCTGAAAAAAAACAGCGTATGAGACACACAGCAAAATGCCAACAACAATTGTACTTTAACAGCATGCTTTTTAGGACTTTGGACAGAAGTTACAACCTGGCATTTGAATCATTATCTGGGAACTTCTCAAAGGTAAACACATACATTTTCTGAAAATCGTGTAATTGGCAAATTTTGCTTTATGATGATTAAGGTTAATACCTTTTGGTCCCAGTCAATGTTATTACAGAGCGAGAGCCAGACAGGCCGCGCTAAGGGCGTTAAGCCAGCACGGTTGCAGATCTAACAGTTAAGCTTTAAGCACTGGCTTGATCACTAATTAATAAACAGCCAGAGCCAGACACACTGACAACTCTGGAGCTGGTCTCCATTTCTGGAGTGCAAAGCATGATGGGAAGGCTCATGTTGTAAGGTCACTGAGCAACCAGCCTTTTATGGCTAAATACCCTCCTTCTATGTTACCTGGTAACAACTAAAAACTACTAAACTACTAAAGTAAAACCGAGGACAAGAATTCATTATGGCAAACAGATTTCACTGAACAATACAGATTATTTATAATTTTTCAGCATCATTATTTATTTATTTTTATAATGTTATTTTGAGATACAAAAAACTGTCATACAATGTGTATTCCTATAAATAAACAATTGTGCAACAATAAACAATACATCAATGAAAATCTTCAAGCTAACCTCAAACTGTATACACGATATACATCATACATTAATATGCTACATGTTTACTTTAATAATAAACAATGGTCATGATGCACATAATGTATAATAAATGCATATTATAACTGCATTATATTTACTACATGCTCTAATTCTCATATGTAGTTTACAGTGCATTTTACCAAATACATTCTTCATTTATTTTAATGCGTCTCTTAAACTCCATGAGCTCATTCTAGGCTGCCTACTTCGATCCAAGCAGACCTTTTATTTTAGCAGTTGACACCTTGACATCTGTGCCTATGTAGGTTTACAGTAATCCAAATGATCAAATGAGATTTTTAAAAAAACAAGAACCTACCGGAGCAGGGAGTCAGAAGGATCATGATTATCTCTGGATCGCAGAACATCAGCTGTTGGTCAAAAAAATAAAATAACATTTAAAAAAGTACAAAAAAACCTGTAGGCCTATATAATAGGCTAGATATATGTTTTTAATATCTGAAAATGTGAATATTTCTATTCACATAATAAAGTGTTCCCCCTACCAGGATGGTCTAAAATGAAAAGGCGGTTTATTTTGAAAAATAATGTTAATTTTTTAGAAAAAGGGTAAAGGGCACCCATACAGCTCTGATCCTAGAACCGCCCCTGCGCAACCTACGTAGTAAGTTATTGCCTGCATCACAAGGATGACTGAATTGTTCAAAAAAAAATCACCAAAGACATAAATGAATAACTACTTGATTATAGGTAGCCTACAGCGAAAATATTGAGCGGTTTGAAATCCCGTTATTTCTCGTGAAAAAAGAGGAAATGCACAACTGCGTCACAAAAAAAAAAAAAATACCCGCCCAAAGAAAAATCTAGAGAGGCTTATATCTTGTTCTAAAATCCCTTTTCAGTTTTGATGTGAAGGTGCATGTTACCATACATCCATGAAGCGTGTCTCATCTTACCTTAAAATACCTCCAAGGACAAGAGGACAAGAGGCAGATCGAGTGATGGAAAGTGCGTACGTTCACTGCAAACGTAGATTCTCTTTGTTCCTTCCTTTTTCTTTTTTCACGCAGATATCTGTCAACTGGCCTTTGTGTTTAGAAAAGCAACGCTGTCAAAAGCAATATTCAGAACACACGCAATGACTGTTTACCTGTCAACTTCACCCCGCTGGTTCTTGTTTATTATACTATCTGTGGCTCTTGTGCACGTCCTTTTAAAGAGCAAGACGAAGTAGGCTAGAATATTCCACCGGATGTGACGCCCCGTTAACTTTTTTTTTTCTCCACTAGGTTTGCAGGTGCACATCACAATGCAGCCACTGCTGTGTTAACAACACAACATACACACTGATTGTACCATTTGGTAAATAAGTATAGGTCTACAGAGAATGCTCTCTATTTTTTTTCTCTACAAAATATTGTAGACAAAATATGAGAATGTGGATTGTGGAACAGTACATTTTGTGTGCATACACCAGTTGTTGTACTAAAAGGATGCTTCAAAGGATGACCTCTATTTAAATTTTCAATTATTGTATTGATGTTAAGAAACTAATAAGTCACTTAAGCCACAGCTGCCATTTGTACAATGAACAAACAAACGTGTTTGGCCATGTGATGTTACCCTGACTGATTTCTATTTGTGTGTGTGTGTGTGTGTGTGTGTGTGTGTGTGTGTGTGTGTGTGTGTGTGTGTGTGTGTGTGTGTGTGTGTGTGTGTGTGTGTGTGTGTGTGTGTGTGTGTGTGTGTGTGTGTGTGTGTGTGTGTGTGTGTGAACTAGCATATGCATGAATCTGTTTACACCACCAACAGTGAGTGCATGCTGTTTCTCATTGGCTCCGTATAAGGGAGAATGAAAAAACCAACTAATGGACACATCCGTGGGGCCATCAGGGCATACAGTATTTCACACATCACAAGTCAGACAGTCCAAGGTCCAATTTAAGCGGATGTCAACTCTGACGGTGCCAAAAACCCAAATAGTTTACTATAAGGTTTTAGTTGGTCATTTGTTGATTTACTGAAGTTTTTGTTTGGGAAGTGGAATGGCCACTCTTCAAGTTAGAATGTATGAAAACCTGATAGGCTACTTAAAGGAATACTTCCCCCATACGGAACCGGCATTCTATCATTATAAAATTGCTATTATAGTATAATGAATTAGGTTTTTCTTCCCTCAGTCTTCCCTTGGCCCAGCTGTCCTGTTAATCCTAACCCTACATTTTCCCATGTGTGATGAGACCATAAAACACTCTTTCTGCCTTTTCTCAGGCTAGGATGAATCGCTTTCTAAAACTGTTGCACATTTATCCTACATAGGATCTCAGAGTTCAATACACCTTCATATTTCCACCGGTGAAGTAGGTCTTTAATGAAGCCACAGATACTTTAAAATGACTAGTTAAGACATAGTGTCACCAGTTGTATTATTTATGTCTGCACAGTATACCCACTAAGTCATTGCAGCATATCGCGATGTAATTTTGCAAAGGTAACAGGTAAACTTGCAGGTGTAGTTGTATACATAGATATAAGTAAAGCAGGACTGAGGGAAGAACACATTTTTAAATACAGCATGCTAATCTCAAACCTGTATCTACAGTGTTTGTCAAATGGTTCTAGTGGACTTTACTTCATGGTGGGCTAAACACAATTTGTTTGGCACTTCCTCTATCTGTAAAGACACAAAGTCTACCTTTGTCGTAAACAGAGTTCCAGTTTGTTAATTCAGTTTACTGAACAAATTTACAAGCCGAATTCAAAGGGATTTGACTTTTGCATGTATCCTTTAAATACACATTATAATAACTCTTTGGGGTGTGTCTTCAGTCATAAAAATAGAATGACCTTTATGTTAATATAGTAAAATACAGTCGGACTCAACCATGAGGAAAACACTCAAACACTATTGTATACATGTGAAAGGAGTAAGAGGGTCAAGTCAGCTTAGAAAAGGCTGATTTGGAGGACGAAGGTAGTAGAGACCAACACACACTCTTCTAAGAATAGGTCATTCCATTATGCTTACACTAACAACAGTAATCCTTGTTTTCCTGGTGCTAGCTGAAGCCTGGCTGTTGACTGCTGATACCATCATTGCTAGTAGTCAACCAGCATACTGCACGTCTTTTATGAGGAATGTGGCCCTCTTATCCACAGATCTGAGAAGGCTGAAGTAACCACACATTGTGAACAAATGATAGGAAATTATTTTTCTTTTCGATGACCTACATTTATTAAATATTGAAACAAAACACACCAGAAGAATTCCCCTTCAGCAAGGTATACATGAGGAATCCCACATGACACAGCACACTCTACAATGTCATACTGAATTATGACTTATGTATGCAGAGCAGGTTTAACATATTGACTTATAGCATTTACTACACGCACACACATCCTGCTCCGAGGCTGACTATCCTACTAGAGGAATGTTGACGGAGGCGATAGTTCACACGGAGCAGAAATCCATTGGGCACGTGAAGCGGACCTTGTAGTCTTCACAGCGCTTTCCACCGGGCTGCTCGGCATTCACGCAGAAAAAGCCAAGGGAGGCGTCATATCTGCAAAAAAATATAATATAAGTAGTAAACTATCAAAGCAACACGTCTGTGAAAATGTAACTGTAAAAACACATCGCTGAAATACCTATGTGGTGAGAAGTGACAACCTTTCCTTAAATCGTCACATATTTAAGGAACATTTACTCCCCAGGGGGGAGGCGTCTAACAGTGGGTTTGGAGGAGAGACAGGCTGAGAGGCAGACAGTTCTAATATACATACATTGTTATTGTAAAACATGGGAGGGGTCAGGTTGATCTGAGTGGGAGAGACAGGCAAAGGAGGGGGACGTAGGAGACAGGTAGACAGGTAAGCTGGGTGGGGGAAGAGGAGGGGGAGACAGGTTGGGAGGCAGACAGGTTGAGATATACATTCATATTATAATCGTGGGTGGGGCAGGCTGACCCAGAATAGCAGGAGGCTGTCTGCAGGAACATTGTCCTCTTTCAAATGTATAGTCAGGCTGGCTAATCTCCATCCACACCTAGTTATTTATTTATTTCTCATCATAGCAATGTAGTACATCAAGTGCTTCTTTCCATTGCTATTCATGCAGTTGGATGTAATTGATGTCTAAAGTTTTCCTTTCATGACAACTCTTTTTATCTATCTGCAAATGCAAGTGTCCTTGCAAACACATGCAAGGGTTTGATGCCTGATGCTGTGCGACAGACAGGAGAGACTGTACGTGTTGCACCGTGCAGCATCAGGCATTAATGGGTTAAATGACTGTCCTGCAACTCCATACCATTCATGTTTTATTATCTGCATGCAGAATTATTTTTGGCAATGATTGTGCTACTGTGTGTATTTTTCCTATTGGTCTGTTCTGTGCAACTGAAATATTGCATATCTGTCTGTCCTGGTAGAGGGATCCTCTATCTCTCTCCCTGAGGTTTTTCTCAAAACATTTTTCCCTGTAGAAGGTTTTTTTTATTTATTTTTTGCTGGGAGTTTTCCCAAGGTCGAGTTTGGGGGTCTAATGGCAGATGGTGAATTATACTTTGTATGGACTGTGAAGGCCACTGAAGCAAATGGCTATTGTGATATTGGGCTATAAAAATAAAAACTTTTATTTTATTTTATTTTATTTTATTTTATTTTATTTTGTTTTATTTTATTTTATTTTATTTTATTTTATTTTATTTTATTTTATTTTATTTTATTTTATTTTATTTTATTTTATTTTATTTTATTTTATTTTATTTTATTTTATTTTATTTTATTTTATTTTATTTTATTTTATTTTATTTTATTTTATTTTATTTTATTTTATTTTATTTTATTTTATTTTATTTTATTTTATTTTATTTTATTTTATTTTATTTTATTTTATTTTATTTTATTTTATTTTATTTTATTTTATTTTACACTTGAAAGATGTCCCCGGTCTTGTTTGCAGGGACACCAGACACGGTCATGGCTTCGATGGCGACCGGCTGGGAGCAGACCTCAGTAGGATACAACATCTGCACCTGGACCAGGGTCTCATAGTCCCCCAGTCTGGTGGGATCGTCCACATTGAACCAGCGCGTTCTGCAACCTGACAAACAGTGAAAAACATTCAACACGCATATAGGCATATACAGTAAGGACTCACGGGCCAGATTCAAATATGAGATAAAAAAAATTGGTTTGTATGGTTGTGATATTTTTTGGACCATTTTAGGCACACGATTTGCTGTGATCCATGTTTTTTCAGATTTTGTTTGTCAAAACAGAATGAAACATAGGCCTACCTGCACGGAAAACTCACCTTGACAGAAATCGGACGGACAGGTCAGCAAGACTTGGTAATCCTCACATTGTCTACTCTTCTGTTTTGCATTGATGCACGCAAACCCAAAGTGAACATCATAGCTGGCATATGAAAAAGAGCAGGAAAGGGCTCTTTATTAGGATGAGGTTGTGTAATGTAAGACATGTATGGTTGAGAACAAAACAATGTGCTTACGAGAGGAAGGTGTCTCCAGTTTGCTCGGCGGATATTCCACTCTCTGTCTTGGCCTCGATGCGGATTGGGTTTCTGCAGGCCTGACCCGGGAAGGTTTTAAGTAACCGATGAATGGACTCCACATCTCCCTCCTCTGTGGAGTTGTCACTGTTGAGCCACTGCGTTCGACACTGCTCTGACACTAGGGAGGAATTACAAATGGATACTTGTTTGTAAAAAAAAAAAAAAAAGGTTAAAAAGAAGAAGGTTTTTAGAGATTGTATGCAAATTATAGCTGACTTTTTTAAATTATTTTTGTGAGGGCAAATGTATTTGTAACCATCGTATTGATCTGTTTTTTATATGTGTATCACATCAGTTTGACACATGTGCCTTTCCACTAAGAATGTGCTGACAAAACAGTTGCCTAAACAATTTTAAGGTTTATTGTGGCTGACCCCTGAGACCTGTTTACTCTATTAAACCAATGTACATTGACATTCTTCCCACAGGCTTCTTTAAAACTGTTTTTAGCTGTATGGCCTCAGATGTTCTACAAATTGTCAACATGTCCCTTCGGACAGGTGTATTCCCACAGGCCCTGAAAACAGCAGTCATCAAGCCACTCCTAAAAAAGAACAATCTAGATACATCGCTCATGAACAATTATAGGCCCATATCTAACCTACCATTTTTAAGCAAAATCATTGAAAAAGCTGTTTATCAACAGCTAAATAACTGCTTAGCAATGAACAACTGCTTTGATGTTTTCCAGTCAGGATTTCGACAACACCACAGCACTGAGACTGCTCTGGTTAAGGTCCTCAATGACATCCACTTAAACACAGACAGTGGCAAAAGTTCTGTCTTAGTTTTACTGGATCTCAGTGCCGCTTTTGACACAGTTGACCACAGCATATTACTAGATCGACTAGCAAACTGGGTTGGACTTTCTGGAACTGCACTAAACTGGTTTGAATCCTACTTAAAGGACAGAGACTACTATGTGTCAATAGGCAATTTCACATATTGAATGCGGGGTCCCCCAAGGTTCCATTCTTGGGCCTCTTCTGTTTAACATCTACATGCTCCCACTAGCTCAGACTATGAATAAGAACAAATTATGCTACCATAATTATGCAGACGACACACAAATTTACATAACCATATCACCAGGAGACTACAGTCCGATACAAGCACTGAGTAAGTGCATTGAACAAATCAATGATTAGATGTGCCAAAATTTCCTTCAATTAAACAACGACAAAACTGAAGTAATTGTCTTTGGTGCCAAAGATGAACAATTAAAAGTCAGCGCACAGCTTACATCTGTTAAGCTAGAAACCACACACCAAGCCAGAAATCTTGGTGTTGTCATAGACTCCGACTTGAATTTCAAGAAACACATTAAATCAATTAATAAGTCAGCATACTACCACCTTAAAAACATATCAAGAATTAAAGGACTTATGTCTCAGCAAGATTTAGAAAAACTTGTCCATGCATTTATCTTTAGTAGACTTGACTACTGTAACAGTGTCCTTGTAGGCCTTCCAAAAAAATCTATCAGACAGCTTCAGCTAATTCAGAACGCTGCTGCTCGAGTCCTCACTAGGACCAAAAAAGTGGATCACATTACCCCAGTTCTGAGGCCTTTACACTGGCTTCCTGTCACTCAAAGAATTGATTTCAAAATACTGATGTTGGTTTATAAAGCACTAAATGGTTTAGCGCCAAAATACATTACTGATCTGCTGATACGTTATGAACCGTCCAGAGCCCTTAGGTCGTCTGGGACAGGTTTACTTACAGTCCCAAGACTTAGGACTAAACGAGGAGAAGCAGCTTTTAGTTTTTATGCACCAAATATCTGGAACAAACTCCCAGAAAACTTGAGGTCTGCTGCAACCCTCAGTTCTTTTAAATCGAGTCTGAAGACTTTTCTGTTTCCATTTTAACCTGTACTTTTTATTCTATTTAAATGTTTTACTTCTTTTCATTCGCTTTTAAATGTCTTCTAATGTGTTTTATGTATTTTAATCTTGCCCCTGTAAAGCACTTTGAATGGCCTTGTGTTTGAATTGTGCTATATAAATAAACTTGCCTTGCCTTGCCTATTAACCATCTGTTAGTTGACACCCCTGTTGTAGAAGAGGGCTTTAAAACTCTGTCTGACCAAAAGATATGGTCAGTCCTGTCGGGGGCTGACCATGCAGGTTGGAACTTTACTCTGTAACTCGCAAAATTGCAAAGACCCACATTGTTAAAATATGAGATAATGGTAATATAATGATAATGTGAACACTGGTATTAATTCAGTTTCAGGTAATTTTGAAAACATCGCTTTTGTTGTGGATCCAGAATGTGATTGGCTCATCTGACTTTATGTTGAGCCTAAGAAAAAAAATAATAGTTCAAATGTTTATCCTGGGTTTGATGACCTTTTGATAAGACATTAGTTCTGATGTTTGTGTTTAGAGAAGCCTATCCTTTTCTTTGTAGTTCGATGTGTGGAATTGTATTGATCTATCGAATTATGATGTATTTATCTGAAACCTGAATTGAATTATTGCTTTTTCTGAATTTCGATAGGCATTGGAATTCACATTTCACAGACTTACATCGTTAGAGATGATGTGTTATTTTGTTTTGAAACATTCTAGGAAAACTCCTCTGTCAAGATAAATTGAGTAATAGATTTTTCTCGTTTTAATAATCGGTCTTTATGGGATTATAGTTTAAATGATTTTCCGGGTTCTTGATCTTGCACATTGACTGATGTGTACGTTTTGTTCCTTGAACCTAGATGTATGTTCTGATTGAATTAACTGATTGTGTTGACTGTTGTTATGATACATTTGTATTTTTATGTGACCAGTTTATGGTCAAAGGGTGAATTGTGAGGGCAAATTTATTTGTAACCATCGTATTGATCTGTTTTTTATATGTATATCGCATCAGTTTGACACATGTGCCTTTCCTCTAAGAATGTGCTGACAAAACAGTTGCCTAAACTATTTTAAGGTTTATTGTGGCTGACCACAATAAACCCCTGAGACCTGTTTACTCTATTAACCATATGTTAGTTGACACCCCTGTTGTAGAAGAGAGCTTTAAAACTCTGTCTGACCAAAAGATATGGTCAGTCCTGTCGGGGGCTGACCATGCAGGTTGGAACTTTACTCTGTAACTCTGTTGTTTTGTCGTATTGTATTATGTAATTCAATTCTCTGAGTTTAGTCTTCTATTACAGAATGTCGGAAATATAAAATTTCCACAATTTTTTTTTTTACTTTTTGGAGTAGCAAGGGAGGCTAATTGTATTCTTTTTTTTCTTTTTTAATTTTTTTTTTCAACATATGTATATATTTTGACCTAAGACTAAACTATAATAACAAACAGCTATTTGTCATTTATTGAAACATCAACAGTGCAGATAAACAGGAAAAATAAATGCAACCAATGTATATAGTTCATTTCCAGTCCCCATGATGACTGGCTAAGCTGAAATTGTCTGCAAACGTTTCTAACAATTTCCACATTTTATTTAACATCATGTTGATGTAAGCCACACAGCAAATATGGGAACTATTCATGTATCAAATTACCTGTAAACACTTCCTGCAGAAGCGTATCCCAGCATGCACTTGGCGAGACACGAGATGAACTTTGGTCGATTACTCATTCATGTAGCCTACTGTGTGAGCACTTTATGAGTCATACACACTGTGCGAGTTTCCATTGAATCTAATGCCCATGTCATTGTGAAAACAGCTTATAAAAAATAGGTTTATCCAAAATAAAAATAAAACTATTTATTTTCACTTTAATATTTTCAAGAGACATACCTTGACAGAACTCTTTGGGACATGTGAATCGAACTTTGTAATCTTGACAACTCCTGCTTCCCTGATCTGCGTTTACACAGGCGAACCCATAGGTGGCATCATAACTGCAACAAAGAGGAGAAGGAAGTGATGAGTGACCCACACATAAACACTCCCACTGTTGGGGTAATGTAACTGTTTTTGACTGACGTTGTTGATCTCACTTTAAAAAAGTATCGGATGAGTTGGAGGCCGGTTCCCCGCTGACGGTCTGGACCTCGATGGCTATTGGCTGATGACAGATTTCTCTCGGGTGTCTGTCTATGAGGTCACTGAGTATCTCGTAGTCTCCGTTTCCAGTGGGGTCATCGTTATTAAACCAGCGGGTCCTGCACTCTGTCAACAATGACAAATCAGAAATCAGAAATAGGGCTACCCAATGTATTTATAATGATAATTACAAAAAAGTCATTACAGTATTTATTCCAAACTTTATATTTTCTGAAATAAATTAATGTTTTTTTTGTTTTTTGTTTTTTTGTACCACATACCTGAGCAGAACTGTCCTTGGCAGGTGAACATGACCTTATAATCTTCACACCGTCCCTGTTTCTGCTCCGAGTTGAGGCACACAAGGCCCTCTGATGCACTGTAACTGCAAAATACAACACATCCAAATGTTAATCTTGGCATGAGTTCCAAAATCAAAAAGTCTTAGTGATAATTAACCATTTTGGCAGTTTTTAAAGAGGTATATCATGTTAGTTTGTGTCTAGGCTACTGATCTTCTACAGGTCACCGTCTTCTAGAGTTATTTAAACTCCTGCACAGAATGTTTTCCCCATCATATGTTCATTCAAGGAAGCATCTCCTCATATAAGCTATGAAATACCAGACTTAAAGGTTCAATGTTTGATGAATGTAAACATACATTTCTGTATTCAATTATACATCTTTGGTCTTTGTTGAGTTCATTTAGAGCAGTGGAAACTACAAAGCTGATCCTATTATTATTTGCCACAAACCCATTATTAGTAGTTAAGACATTCAACAGATCACAATGTATATCAGTGACATACAACTGTCAGCAATATCAATAATACTTATATTAAGATAACCTTAAAATCCTGTTTAACAGTACAGTCGAATCAGTGGTGAGAGAGTGAAGTCTTTACATGTTTAATGTGTTGCTGGTGTGATGTGCCTGGATCCCATAGACAGTCTGAGCCTCCATGTCTAACGGGTCAGAGCAGATCCTGGTCTGGTGCTTCCTACGAAGGTCACTCAGGAGCTCAGAGTCCCCCATGCTGGAAACATCCCCATCATCAAACCAAGCTGTGTTGCAGGCTACGGAGGAGGGAAACATTTTTTTCTTATTTTTATTTATTTTATTTTCAATTAAATTTTTTTTCGTAAGCCTTTGTACATTTTGTAAATATTCTAGTATTGTGTAAATACAAATAATTGTATGCACATTATGTAATTAGTTTAAAGCTGATAAATTCACATCAGATAATTATGAGCAGTTGAATAAGGGGTGGGAATAAATAAGCTTTGGCTTCCTCCCACTCCTTTTTCGGACACAGACGATACATTTATTTTATACATATTTTTTATGACACTTTATAATTAGTGTTGTTTCCTGTTATGTGTACTTGTATGATGTGTCATACTTGCTTTTTTTTCTTGAAATAAAGACAAAATGAATAATCTGTTTTGGATTTCTCAATAGATTCAGGTAAAAAACAAATGCAGGTCTAAAATGTAAAATGTTCTTACTTTCCAATGCTGAGGCAAAGACTTGAAGGTCTGGAGGAAGAAGACTTGTGTCAGTTATAAATAATAACTGATTCGTTCTTGTCCATGAATTAAAGATACATTTATTAATAATGTATTATATCATTACCTGATGCTAGAAGACACCAAACTGCAAAGCTCTAAAATAAAGTTAAACCAAAAAAGCATACACAATGCATGCATCATTAGTTTCCATAGTTTAAAACATCTTACATAAATTGAAATTGAAATGTACAAAATCACATTACCTGAAAGACCAACATGATTTTCTATCCTGCGATCGTGAAGGGGGAAAAACCTGAAAAATCCCTATCTAGTCAAGTTCTTCATTCATGTAGAAGTAAAAAAATGTCTATACGTTACTCACAAACTTGGTCTCATGGGAAGATGAGTCTGTTTCACTGGAGGCATGAGGCAGGTGTGGTGTATCCATGTGGGATTTCACATCCGACCAATCGGCTTGCTCCCCTGGGATCTTATGGCATTTGAACAATATCTCTGTATTGTTGCTCCTCCCAGAAAGATTAAGTCTAACCGTGTTCCTCAGTAATTGGTAACATGTAATGGAGCAGATAGCAGCAACACAAGCCCACTGCCTAACCCTAACCCTAACCCCTCTCAGGAAGTTCATGTTTCTATGTTCTCCCACCTCTCTCTGAAATTTGACTGAAGGTACATGTTTTCTTCAGGAGTGATGGAATTTCCCACACCATGCATTTTACCGTGTTAAAGGATAGGTTCACACATTTGTATGTCTGTTTTTAAACAATTTGTAGGCCCATATGTATACATTAAAGCAGTGCTTTTATAATGTTATCATAATTCATGACCAATGAAAAAAATAAAGAGAGATATCTGTACTAATATATGTACTTGCCTGTGGAAAATACACACTTTGATTAAATTGCTCTGACTTTTGAAGCCTCATATTAGCTTCAGATAGAGACTTTGGACTACGTTTTTGAACAGAACGAGGACTGTGGATTTAAATGAATAGCCCATATGGAAAGGACGAATGATTACAATGATCAAATTTTTTGGAATCTATCCGTAAAGTGTCTGTATCATGTAAGAAGGCCTTCCAAATTCCACAAATCTTGCAGTGGTTCTGAAACAACCATTCGTTTTTCATTTCTTTGTACATACATCCCTACCTGTGTTATATTCCATTCAAACAGGTCATCCTATTTTCTTTCTGTCCCGAAGCTTCGGATTTGACACCAATGTGTTTGACCGATGTATCCAATCCTTCACTTCCGCAGTCTATAGTGTTAAATGAACATGTGTTGGACATGTGTGTAAGTCAAGACATCATCATGGCTTGAGGGTAGGAGGATGTAATCACAATATAACCCAACTCCTATATGAGTTTGACATCTATGATTGGAAATATGTCAAAGAAGTAAATTGTATTATACCCACAAACTGAAAGGGATTTTGGTTAAAAAATAAAGAATTGACTGGTGCTCTTGGGGACGTTTTTGTCCTTTCGCACTTTTTTTACGCTCTTTTTTGTGTATAACTTTGGCTGTGCTTATGTTAGCTGAAATATTTTTGGCCAGGGATTTTTTTTTTTCAAATATTTTGTTTATTTCTACTCAGCAACTTTGTACCATCTATTATAAAGGCTGTACACTTTTTTGTTCCTCTCAGCTCCCTAAGGACGTTTTTGTCCCCTATTGACTCCCATTCAAAATGGCCTTTTTTCACCAATTTGATCCTGCTGTCATTACAGCATAAAATATTTTTTTCAATGATTTTATGCTTTCATCCTAGACACAAAGCATCAAAATTGATCATTTTCAACACCATCAAAATTTTGAGCCATTTCCCTATATTTGGCATAGGGTTGAATTACAAGCAATTTTCCAGGTTGTCGGTCCTGCCCCCCACAGTGCAATAGAAAAAAAAATTCAACCTAAATGGTGTGAGTGTGATGGTAGGGATGCTAGTGTGTGGTGCATATGTGTGTATTGAGAAAATATAGTGTGTGTGTTTGTGTACACACAGCCAAACTTTACAAACTCAAACGTGTATGGAAAAAATAGCCCAATTTAAACTTTATTTTTTCAAACCATAGCCATGATGACAAACACATGTAAATGTGATGATAATAGGCAATAATCCAACACTTAAGACACCAAAATTGCTTTTTTAGCCCTATCTAGCTCAATCATTTATTTTCTCCAGTTTTTTTTGAGGATCAAATATGCTCCCTAAAACCATTTTTGTACTTTTTTGTAATTTTTTAGAGTTGCAGGCCTAAACATAAGAAATATGAGAAATTAATGGAAAGTGTGGATCCATATGGATACCTTAGGGTTGTGTCTGTGTGTGTGTTGTGAAATTACTGTGTGTGTATGTGTGTGTGTCTTTGTGCGTATGCATATGTGTGCAGCTGTAATGTGCAATTTGTGGGTTTTCAGGTGGCTGCAGGTTTACTTTGTTACTTTGTTGACATCATCAAAGAAACTGGAATTAAAAGGTCAAAAGCAACTAACAATGAATTAATATTTGATATGTATGTAAAGAGGTCAAGTGGGATAAAAGGTTTTAAAAAAAAAGTAGAAAAAAATATTACTGTATAATGTGTTTAGGGCAGTTTATAGGGAGGTCATGAGAGGGAGTATTTATTTGCATCTGTGACTGCACAAATACTAAACATGTATCAAAAGCAGTTTTATTGCAAATCATTAATTAGAGTCTAGAGTCTAATTATCCCACTCAAAAAAATCCACTTTGCATCTATTATATGAGAAATTTTTCAATTATTGTGTTTTTTTTAAATAAAAATGGCTCACGTCATCACATAAGCTTGCATGTAAAGGGTTAAAAGCAATTACAAATGAATGAATATTTGATATGTATGTGAAGAGGTCAAGTGGGATAAAAGGTTTTAAAAAAAAAAGTAGAAAAAAATATTAATGTATAATGTTTTTATGGCAGTTTATAGGGAGAGGACGTTTTTGTCCTCTAAGGTCATGAGAGGGAGTATTTATTTGCATCTGTGACTGCACAAATACTAAACATATATCAAAAGCAGTTTTATTGCAAATCATTAACATATCCTAGAGTCTAATTATCCCACTCAAAAAAATCCACTTTGCATCTATTATATGAGAAATTTTTCAATTATTGTGTTTTTTTTAAATAAAAATGGCTCACGTCGTCACATAAACTTGCATGTAAAGGGTTAAAAGCAATTACAAATGAATGAATATTTGATATATATGTGAAGAGGTCAAGTGGGATAAAAGGTTTGTAAAAAAAAAAGTAGAAAAAAATATTAATGTATAATGTTTTTATGGCAGTTTATAGGGAGAGGACGTTTTTGTCCTCTAAGGTAACCAAGGCGTAGTAAAAGTTAAGGATACCCAAGGGTTAAATTGATGATTTGTTGAACCTGTTGCTGTTTCCTGTTACAAACCCTTAGACTGTGTATCATTGCCATACATTTGAAAAGTGTGTCGTGGCAAAGGGCCTTCCCTCATAACGCTTAAGGTGGGGATGTATACTGTACCTGAGCAGTAAGCATGAAGGCGTATCTGTCAAAAGTGACTATTAAGTTTCTGTACATAACAATTGAGGTGGCCCAAGGCCCAGCTAGTGAGAACGGTTTAACATAACCAGGATTGGGGTAGAATAACTGCTGTCTGCCTGACACAACACACCCAGAGCCAAGAAAGTGATGTGTTTCTGACAGGAAATGACCACAGGGCTTCCATGTGACAGAGATTTGATATTGGGCTGCCTAGCTGAATTTCTTGGAAAAGAAAGAGCCATGCAAATGCTGTGTCAGTGTCATGTTCAAAATGTGTCTATTTTCAATTATGCAGAAATTGCATTTTCTAAAGGGATCTTTTTTATCTCTGAAAAAATGTAATGAATGAAAAGCTTGGTATAACTTAACTTCCATTAAGTTTGAAGAGTTGAAAGATACAGGCCAAAACTCTAACACAGCCCAACTACAAGAATACTGGATCCAACACTTCCCACAATTCTTTTTGTGAAGTGATACTCATGTCACATTGGTGGAATTTCCCTTTCTGAAAGGCACTTAACAGCATTATGCTATTTCATGGTGACTCATCTTTCTAGATAAATACATATGAGTCATTGGCAAAAACAATGTACTCAACAGAGGACAGGACTATGTGACATTATTAAAAATACACTACCAGTCTCCACAGCCCTTCTTTCCAAGTAGTAGATTTCCAGTATCTACTCTGCATCTATATAAGTAGTAAGACATGTTTTTTTAATCATTACAACTAGCTGTATAAAGCTTTGGTTGTGTGAGACTGATGATTTATTTATTTCTGTGTGGGAAAATGAGATATTGGTGAAATGGGAGGTTTTTGGATACAATTATACTATATAGTAAGATTCAGGCTTCACCTGTTTAAAGATCTTTTAGGCCTCATTGTCTAAAATGGAGAAATATCAATGGACCGCGGATCTTACTGAAGGAAACACCCACCTGTGTGTAGTCATCCTGTGACAGAGGCTTATTTCTCAAGTTTACTGTCATGCATCCAATCATGATGTACTTACATGTAGCCTAACCCCACTGTTGCTCTGAGGCATAGACGGATTATGAGATAATGGGCCCCTGGGCACAAACTCTTAAAGGGCCCCCCACTCCTCCCTATCCAGTCAGGTACACTGACTTTTCCACACAGATACATACAGTTAATGGCAAAAACATATAAAGGAAGTCAGTGTTTCCCGCAGGGTTTTGGGATACTGTTGGAGGGACCCTGTACCTTGTTGGGGGGTCCGGGGGCATCCCCCCTCGGAAATTTTTTACCTTTGTAAAGTAAAATACATCAATCTGGTGCACTTTGAGAGTACATTTTAGAGGCTATATCAACTCCTGAGATGCAGAAGGAACATTATTTTTCAGATTTTTCTTAAATAGGCAGCACTCTTTGATCTTTGCAACTGTAAAAACAGTACAGTAGATTGGTCTGCAGACCCATGTTCCATGATGGAGGGGCCCATTTCAACAGATAAAGAGTGGATAGCTACTGTTTATGAACAATTTAGAATTCACACATATACAGCTTATTCCTGTATGAGTGTGGGGGCCCTCAAGGCCCCTCATGGAGCCCCTTAGACAGAGCTACTATGCTGTTGTTTTTAACTTGCTTTTATATATCCCCTACTAGTTGAGGGGCACATGATGATTTCTATCTTGATACATTTGAATGAATATCCTTATATTTAGGCTATTCCTTTTTGGACCCTGTTATTGACATGAGTGACTGAGCTCTTTGACTATGCGACATGAAACGTTACTATCATTATCTCTGCCTTAGGGCCCCCTGAGCCCTTGGGCCCCTGGGCCTGTGCCCGGTGTGCCCGAGCAGTAATCCACCCCTGCTCTGATGTTCTAATCTGGTTTAATATCTGCACGGTTTATTTAGCTTCAGGATAAAGTGCCACATACATAACCTTTGCACTGTGTTGTGAGCAGCTGTAGACAAATATTATTAATATATTTTTAAATCCAATGTGTGTCACAGAATAATTAGAATGGACAATAATGTACATATTATGACATTTTATTGTCTGTAATCTGTTCATTATCAGTTAAAACAACCTATTTCACATTCTGTTTGCTAATTCAACTTTTGCTGGCACATTTACATAATGCTTTACGTATTCATCCATTGCCAAGATAGTTTAATAGAGTAGACGCTGTAAGACGAGACCATGCCCATGGGACAGGGTTATTAGAAACTTGATGTGGGCGTAACCTCACAAAGGATAGGATCTTAACCTTCCTTTAATAGGGTCATTGTCAGCATCCTTTCAGGGATTGGGTCCAAGGCTAACCTGTATAATGGATTATTAGCAAACAATGAAGTGTTTTGTGCAAAAAAATAAATAAAAAAAAAAAGATCTGAAAAAAACTCCCATAGAGCAGAGAACAGCAATACAGAGTCGACAAAAGATAACTCACAAGATTACAAATAGCACATGAATTTTGTTTTTAATTAAGAAACACCAAGGGGCAAAGGGGAGCGTCTTTTTCCAACACTGGAAATGGATGTCAGGACGTCCTGACATGGACAGTATTTCATATGGTACAATTTCATTCATTTAACCGAGTTATCCGCTTTTTTTCTGCCATTCAGAAGTGAAACAGTAAAAAAAAAAAAAAAAAAAAAAAAAAAAGTCTAAATAAAAATCTCCATCATAATACTAAAAGTGCACCTTTCTTATTTTGTTATGGCCCTTTAAAAAACAAACCAAAAAAAAGCAGTGGCAGTTTCTTGATAACAATGAGTTTACAGTGTATATAATGAACATCCAGTTTAAGAGCAGACACAGAAAAAGGCACCCACCCAACAAGGGGGCGCACACACCGTCAGTCTCTGCTTCAGTGTCCTAAACCTTGATACCACAGCAGTGGCTCCTTTAAAATCCACACCATCATATTTTGAACATACACGATGACATCTTTCTTGTGTAGACAAATAATTCATTCTTTGCATTTGGAGCCTATAAGACTTTCTTCATAAGAGTGAATGGTAAGACCAGTTTCCGACCATTTGACCGGGCAGTTCCAGTCAAGTCATATTAACCTTTTTTTATGGAAGTTCATCTAGGATTTCTGGAGAATTCACTGGCGAGGAGGGGGGCTGTATTCAATACATTGGGGATAGGGGAAAAAACCGAGGGGCCTGTGGGAGGCAATACACAATAACCAGAAGCAAGAAAAAATAGCAAGTTTCAGTGATTGCTCAAAAAAAAAAAAAACCCGGCAGAAATTTAGCCTTGAAACAAAAGTGATGAAAAAGAGGAAGAGATGGACAAACAAAAGAAGAAAAATATAAACGGAAAATAAATAAAAATGGAGCAACTCTAAAGGAAGTTAATACAAATATTTGAAGCTTACAAAAAATGAGAAAAAAAAGAAGGTTTGTGAACCCCCAAAAAGTGATCGTGCCGATGTGTTTTTTTTTATGTTGTGGTCGACTAAAAGATGCGAAACGAGCATGCTTTATAAGAGCTACACTACTGGTCACAGCACTTGCAGGAGGCTTCTACTTCTAGACTGCATTCCCACGTGACAAAAAACACACACACTATCCCAACTGTGTCCTACTGCTGTTTGCTGCGGATGAATCTCCCCTTTTTGCGGAGAAAACAACCCACGGAACTGCAGAGCCTTCAGAGTTTTATAGCTAAATGCTAAAGCTACCAAACCTGAAAATTAAAGTCACATCTTGAGGCAGTTCTGGGTTGATCCTCCTGAGGATATGGATGCTGGCTGGCACACACACACACACACACACACACACACACACACACACACACACACACACACACACACACACACACACACACACACACACACACACACACACACACACACACACACACACACACACACACACACACACACACACACACACACACAACTCCAAACTGGGGCTTTAAGCTATAGTGTGTAACTTCTGTTGCCCCCATGAGGAATTCTGAATAATTACAACAACACTGTCGGCGCATCTACATGAGGTTAGCCTTGGGTGATCGCGCATGGATTTGTATAGCTTCTGCTTTATGTCCAGGTGTTAAGAGTATAAATCAACAACTGAAACATTTAGCTTCTTGGGATTTTTCTGAGCTCTTGTGTCGGTGTTAGGGGGGGCGACACCAGTTTGTAAACACTGCCTTACTGAGAAATACAAAGAGTGTTTTGTGGAGCTGATAGGCTTAAATCAACTTTGTGTCAACTCGTTTGGCAATGGCTTGAATGTAACGGACAATTATTTATATGAAAAAGTTACGCACCGTAGCTTTAAAGTGGATTGACCATTGAGAAATGGAAGGAGCTGAGACATACATAACCAACACATTGACTTGCATACATATACTAATTCTCCACATCTACCTGACTGGCAGATCGTTTAAACATATAAAAACAACATATTCAACCACCACACAGAAAAAAGTACACCCTTTTCCACTTTCTCAGAACAGTTTTTTTGAGATCTACTCAATCCATCAAATAAGGCAGACAAATCATGCCATATATTCTTACAACATCCACCTCAAATGCCATGCCTAACAAATGCTACACTAATGTGTATACTGCTTAACTTTTACTTCATCTAAGAAACCCAAATAGTGATAAAATGCTACATCTGACAAACCAAACCATATGAGATATGACTATTTGTGTAATATCGTTAGCACCAAGGTTTCTTTCTTTTTCATAAAAAAAGAACAAATACAGACACAAGAACAGACAGGAGCTGTGAATGACTGAAAATGGCGGCACGCGTAACGTCTCTGTGGCTATACGTTTTGTATTTGACGACCTGAGTTGTGTGCCGAAGCTGCATGTGGCTGTGACCGTGTGCGCTCTCTCTCTCTCCCAACCATTGGCAAAAAGTCTGTAAGCTAAGCATGCTCGCACGGAAAATAATAAAAAAACTAAAGAGAGAGAAAAAAAAGTTCCTCTACAGAAGTGAAGAAAAAGAAGGCCTAAGCATCTTCAAGTATTAATACAGTTAGGCCTCTAAAATAAAAAGCCCAGGACACACAGTATTAGAACCCAGGATAAACTCTAGGAAAAAAAAGTTGAAGAGCTGTTATGGTTAGTTTTGCATGTTTTTCCCCCACAAATATAATATATATATATATATTCATATGTATATAAATAAAAATTCAGTGCTGTAAAAACATCTCCAACTCCATAGGATCTGACCCATCGTAGAAGGCCTAACATGTTTTAACTCTTTTTTTTAACTCTTCTTCATGGCTAAAAACTACTGCTGGAAGTATGTAAACTGTACTGGTTCTCCTGTGTTAATAGTCCTTCATTAAGAATACAAACACTGAGGAAGAGAAGACTTGTTAATATCATTTCATTTTTGCTCTCTTTTTTTTTGGTTTTTACTGCACACAGAGAAAACATATCCTTTCGTGTCATCTGGTTTTTGTGTGTGTGTGTGAGTGTGTGTTTTTTGGTAGCAGCAAAGCACCAAGTTTGTGTCAGCCTCTTTACTGTATGTGTGAGTATTTCTGTATGTGTGTGTAGTATGACATCACTCTAAAGTCTCTGTTTTTTTATGTGTCTGCGTATGTGTGTGTGTGTGTGTGTGTGTGTGTGATCTATGAAGAGCATGGCTGCACGTTGATGCCGTGGGCTGCGTGTGCTTGCAGGTCTATGGCCTGAGCCGGCTGCTGTCCCGGCCGGGCGTTCATCAGAGTCAGGTTCCTCACACAGCCGCTCATTCCCGACGAGAACTTCCCTCCTGTCATAACCGCCATGTCTGGGGCTCCACCTGTCACATGACAAACACACATAGTAAGCAAAAAGGCTGATAAACTTCCTACTCTGATTTGGACCCAAAGCAGAATTGTACTTCTTTGATACAGTAAAAAAAAAAAAAAAATCCTACTACAGGTAATTAGGAAGAACATCAGAAAAACCATCACATTTCCAAACAATTTCATCGAGGAAATCTCTTTGTATATGGAACCCCAACACTGACAAAATTTAGTCTAAAGTGAAAATGTGTAACTTTAATGCAGTATTCAGGATGTAATTCCATAGCTGTAGCTGGCTTAACTAAAGACACTAGAAGGTAAATTTAAAAAATAGCATTTATTTCCATCGTGGTTCTAATGATCAGTATCCAGTCCATACTCCCCACATACAATCCACTCACCAAGGTATATGCTGCCTTTGGTGTTGACCATGAGGCTCCTGCCTTTAGACTGTCCATGTAGTGCGGCTTCTCCATCAACCTGGATGAAGCCATCTTTACCGGTTCTGCAAGAAAAAGAGGAACATGAGGAGACAAACACAACTCAATATCAAGCCTACAAACCCATGTGGGACTTTCTGGTTCCTTCTCACTTTACAGATGTTCAGTTCTACACACCCTGTCAATAGGACTGTATGGTGTTTAGTAACCTTGTAGTGGTTAGTGTGTGCAATATGCAATCATACTAACCTGACTGCTGTGATCTTGTGCCATCTCCCATCATTGATGGACCTCCGGGACAAGATCTGTGCCTCTCCGCTGCCCAGCTGGTAACTGGATATCACACAAAACAGCAGCATTACCACAACATTAAGCTTATGAGCTGAAAATAATAATAATTTTAATACTACTCATTGTTAACGGAAAGACAGGCTTACAGGGCTGACTCACCTGAAAACAAGGTGTCCATTCTGTAGGCCGAGACTTATGAAGTCCTTGCCTTTGCCGTGTTCTCGGAGTTCCTGAAAATATATGAGGTTAGTCGGCAGAGGAAGGAGATTGAATTTTTGTGAACCACTGACCAGCTGCCTTGCATTCATTTTCCGCATCAAGAGACATAATAGCAAAACAGGAAGAAATGCATAATTATTGCTCCGAACAGTATTGGTATGTGTGTGAGACATAACATCTACCATGCAAAATAACGGAGCAACCATCATGCCCATGGTGCAATACAAACACATACTTATCATTTCAAAATCATGTGGTTCTCCAGCACGGTTGTTCTAATCTTCATATATGAATGGAAAAGCTCATGGTATGAAACATGCCAAATAAATAAGAGCTGTGTCATGTGTTTTGAGTGGATACCTTTTTACTAGCATGCACCTTTCGCAAATTGCGTGCGCCATTGGTCTCCTGAGGAAAATGGAGGGTGAGTTAGAGAAGCAGCATGCATTGTATTTAGTGGTGTCAGATGTAGCCGGGGCTCGCAGCCAACATGCCCAAACAATGTTACAGCCTCAGTGGCACAACGTATGAATGAGACAGTTCGAAGATGAGTGACAATCAACATCCAATGAAACACACTGAAACAAATAAAAAAATCCTTATTGTGTCAGTTATGAGTGTCATTTATTTACAGATGAGGGTAAAGGTGATGATTAAGAGGTGCTGAAGTTAGGGTGAGGATGCATAAGGTGAAAGGGAAGGATCTGGGTGGAGGATTTGAATTAGAAAAAGACCAAGGCCATAAAAAGCAAGAACCAGGACTTACAACTCCCTGCCACAAGATCAGGCCTTCAGAGGAGACAGTGTTGATCTCCAGTTCGATGGTCTCCGGCGAGTCAGGGGCACTACAGCACAAAAGATAACAATGATTTTCGTTACATCAACTCCTAATAATAGGCCTACACCACCAGCCATGATAGTAAACAATGTAGAACAAGCTAACTACAACTACCTTCTTGAAAAAACAGATTTAGGGAGGGCAATGTATCCGTCATCGTTGAAATGAGCTGCATACTGGTACGGTGAATCTACAAACAAAAAAATACAGGAAATACCAATCAATACCACATTTAAAAAACAATAGTCATGCTGCAGTGAACTTTTATTCCCACTGTTATGCTGCCCTCCAGTGGCGAAAGCGTGGAAGTAACCCTGGTTAAGATAGGCTTGGTTAAATACACAACAATCCCAGACAGAAGAGGTATTTGTCAATAAAATCACATTGCAATCACAAAGTATTTTCTTCGTTGGTACTAGTGGTTAAAGTTTAAAGATGATGTAACTTTAGAAATAACTATGCTTATTTTTGCAAAGTTGAGTCCATAAGCATGAACACATCCATGTTAAATGCTAAATGTTTTCAGGGATGTTGCTGCTTATTCAGTTATATCAGTTACAAAGCAATGTCTATCTGAAGTGTGCTAGCATTGGCTAACATTAGCCACCCTATGCTACACACCAGGCTAACTATTTTTCAAACCTATGCAATTGGGTGGTGTGTTTTATTTAAAAAAAATCCCCGTCACGTTAAACCCATAGTTAACATTTTGAGTAAAACGTAATAAGCCCAAATTGCTATACGTGTCCAAAAATCATATGATAAAACTGCAATGAAAAACAAGCTCCATGATGCAAATGCATTTGAGAGTCACATGAGCACGTTATGTTCATTTTCCATTCCTCACACGCTGCACCATCTCTGACCTTTTCACAGAGATCAAACTGAATTCACCACGGGTCCATGCACAGAGTACAGAATATGCGTGAAATACATCTCAACTCACCCAAACACCATCACCACACTGTGCTTTCACAGACAGTGTTGTAAGTTGTTAGTAACAGCGCAAACGTGTTGAGCGGACTTAGACACTTTCAGATAGAAAAACAAGTTTTTATTTTGATTGGTTTTAAATATGTGTACTGTATGTGTGTGTGTGTGTGTGTGTGTGTGTGTGTGTGTGTGTGTGTGTGTGTGTGTGTGTGTGTGTGTGTGTGTGTGTGTGTGTGTGTATGTATGTATGTATGGTGTTTTCTTGTTTTACAGACAGGCATTCTTGAAGAAGACGAAAACAACATTGTATGCTGTGAGTAGTAGCCATCTTACAGGCATCGACATGACGATATGGGGGTAAAAAAACAAAAACAAGGGGAATTCCACATTTCACATGGTGTCCAAAAGCAGGCGGCACAAATCGGTTGATCTCCCAACCACTGCCTATTTATTATTACTTTTGTATGTAGTGAAGATGCAGAATTCCCCTCTCCCAACTTTCCAATGGGGGATAGGAAGAGCCTCAGATGAACGAGAACAGACAAAATGTTTGGTTTTGTGTTTATGCGCGAACAACATATGTTAGGCAATAGGCAGTTTTGGGGTTGAGCTTGGAATGGAATGGACGTGGGGCCCCCTTTGAAGCTCAGAGGGGGCCCCCCTTGTTAGTGACGGTTGTGTCAGGCATATAGACTCAATATTGAGATACTGTACCATTCGCCTGGCTAGCTTCCAAACTCCTCAGGGCCTGGGGCAAGCTGGAGACATGGCCTGTGTGTGCAGGATATAGCCATGAGGGTGAAGGGGGTAAGACATATGTAATCACTTAGCGGGTTAACCACTCTCCAATGCTGGGAGTGAACTGTCTGATGTTAGAGGGCGCTTCATATTGTGGAGAATGTGAGACATGTGGGCGCATTTTCTGGCTGCGTGTCTAGTCTTTCTGCCTAGAAGACGAATAACTTTGTCTATAGGACGCAGGTGTATGTAGGTGACATACTGGAGGGGAGGGACAAATTATTTGCAGATATGGAGAATTTATAGAATTTATTTTAGACAAATTGGAAGTTACTAAAACATCCAATTACAGAGTTCCTACAGCTGAAGGCAAGTTAGATTTAAGACTTTTTAAGATGTTTTTTTACGCTACTCCTAATGAAATTAAAGACCAATTTAACAGAAATCATAACTGCAGTAAAATAATGACATTTATTACTTTGGGTTAGGAACAATTTTGCATAAACAATGACTTGTGAAAAAGGAAGAGGAACTACTTTGAAAAATTGATTTAAGACTTTGAAGATCCATTAGGTCATTTTTAGATTTATTTATTTAACGCTTTTTAAGGATCTCAAGGAACCCTAAATTAAAAAATGTTGTCTATAAGTTTTGCTATTTCTGACTTTGATTTTGAACTCATATTTGGTTCACATGGTGATGTGGCTCGTATCATCACTTACTTTGTTCACAGTTGAGGCCTGCGTGGCCAGGCGAACACACACACTGGCCTTTGACACAGCTGCCTCCATTCTGGCACTGACGGTCGCTCTGGCAGACGTCTTTCACCACCTCACAACGCTCACCTGCAGGGGTCACATACATGAAAGTGTTGCTAAGAATTCTGGGAAGTTCTGACACAAGCTATATTTTCCCCAGTGTTTAGAAGAATGTGAGCGCGAGCACTAACCTTCAAATCCATCCTTACAGAGGCATTGGTATTCATACTCAGCACTGGGCATGCAGTCACCACCGTTGAGGCAGGGCCGGCGGTCACAGGGGCTGACGTCTACACACTTGCGGATGGATTTGCTTTCTGTGAAGCTGTAGGACAGATCCACCTTCTTGTTGTTGATGGAAACCTGAGCGGGTGGTGCAGACAAGTTTAAGCTCCCACATACAGATACAATAGTGTTAACTTAAAAAGGTGCACTATGTAACTTCTGGGGTGTCAGAGAAGTGAACATTTTCTAAGATATATTCTCATAACTAAATAAACAAAACTTTCCTGAGAGGAAAATTGGATCACTGGAACACTGTTGGAAGTCAGAAAGCTACCTGAAAAGTTTCAATGTTGTTGTTTACAGCAGCAGGGCCCACAGTTTTGTTCACATATACGTTTGTTTCCTGGTGCTTCAAAAATATTTAGTTTTGATTTAAAATTAAAGAATTATTCAATACTAAAAATAACACGTAGAGTAAATATGTTTTGTAATCGAACTGCAAATGTTAACAAATCCCCCCACATTAAACTCCATAGTGCACCTTTAACTTAAGTTTTTATTTCTTCTTTAGTGCAGGAATATCTCACCTCTCCAACGCAACCCTCAAACATTTGGCTGACATTGGCGGGCTTAGGCAGGATGTCCATGTTGGGCACTCCTCCCAGGAACATGGGGGTGTGGATGTTGAGGCCCTGGGCTTTCCCTGGAGAAGTCTTCCTCTCCGTGGGGCCTTGGTCCACCCTCAGATGGCCGTCCTTCTTGTTTCTCTCGGCCACCACTCTGTGCCACTGGCCCAGAGACACAGGCTCTGAGCTCAGGAGGATGGCTAGGCCTGCAAAATCAAGACAGGATTTGCAAAAGCTCATATAAAAACCCTTTCCTATATTCTTACCAATGACATTTTCCCACCACAAAGAAAACGGAATATAAAGAAACCAAGATACAAGTAATAAAACAGAGAAATAAATGATTCACAGGGTGATTTGTAACCCTCAAAAACAGAATTACAAAAAAAAAAAAAAGACAGTTGCACATTTTTAATATAGAATATAAATACATCTCCTTTTAATCTATTTACTGGCTTTATGAAAAGAAAACTTTTGACTCAAATCATATTTACTCTCTCGTATTTAATTTTTTTTTTGGACACAATCTGGGAGTGACTTTGAATCAGCTCTGAAGATTACTCTCTGCATTACTTTATAATAAACCAAATCCTTTAATTTCATAACGCTGGGATTTGAAAACAATGGATTAATGTGAGCCAGCTTTGTTGATAATACATATTGGGCCTAAAAACCAACCTGCTATCTTCCAAGCATGTTAATTAGAACAAATAAACCTTTCTGAAACCATGATATATTTGTGTTGGAACCTTTACCTGTTCCCAGTTCATATCTGAACTCCACATGTCCCTCCACCATAGAGATGGATACAAAGTCCTCCACCTTCATCTTCTTCCCTCCACAGAAGAACATCAGACCGTTCCTGTCCACGGGCTTGAACTCCAGCTCCACACGCAGGTCGTCGTGGATGTTGGTCAGAGGAGGATAGGCGATGTACGACTCCACACCGTCAAACAGTGGAGTGGTCACCAATTCCCCTAGTCAAAGTGAATGAGGAGGAAAACACATTTAAAAATGAAGACTTTTTGGTTTCATTACACATGGAGAATATCTTTGATGTTTTATATATTTTATATCTAAAAAATAAAATAAAAATATGTTCTTTTCTTTTGATGTTTAGCTGCGCTGACTTTTTGTTTTTGCTTTATGTTACTATCTGTCTATATACTTGTTGTAATGTACAATACACTAATAAAAAATAATAAAGTAGAAAAAAAAATATATATATTCTTGAGTGAGTTTTTACTTCCCATCTTACCATCCATGCATTTGTCTCCAGACTTTCCAAGATGGCAGCGGCAGTCGTAGCCCAGACCATTCTGCCGGTTGATGCAAGTGGCGTCTGCACCGCAGGCCTCTGTGGGGGAGCAGGTAACAAACTTTTAAAACATTTTTTTACAACTATTACTAGTACCATATCGCACTGTTAATTGTGAAAGAGTTGAATGCAAAATGCAGGTGCCTTTGATTTGGGTGTGTGGTCAGGCGGAGACAGTACCTGAGTGGCAGCGCAGGGACGAGTGGTGCTGACAGTTGCTGCCTGTGAATCCTCTGGGGCAGCGGCACTTATACAAGCTGGGGTCTGAGTCTTCGCACCTTCCTCCATTCTGTATAATGGCATGAGAGAAATTAGATTTGGATTGGGATTTTATGCAGTTAAAGGTGCAGTGTGTTATATTGGCGTATATTGGTCTCATCCAGTTACACACGGCAACTTAAAAAAAACTACAAATACATCAAGTGAGTGGATGTGACGTACCTGGCATGGTTGGTCCTTGCAGGTGGGACAGTCAGTGACCCCAGTAGAGCTGCGGTCCAGGTCTTTGAAGATGACCTCATCACCTTGGATGACCAGTTTACGGATGCAGCCTGCACAGTAGACATATCAAATAAATAAATCAGAAAACCTTTTTTTTAATTTGTCCTATATTTCATTGTGTTAGCTGAATGATGTGTCTTACCAACAAACCCGGTCTTAATCCCAGCGGTCTTGGCGAGGACTGTGTAGTTGGGGTAACCGCCCACATGCAGCTCCTCATTCAGATCCAGGCCCTGGAACTTGCCCTGATGTGAGAAGGTGTACATTAGTGGAACACATTATAGTCTATTGGAATTTTTTTCTTGGAACCATACATTTTTTTTTACTATGAACTTGTATGGGTAAAATGTAATCTTTAGCCTTAGCAAATAAGATTCGGCTTGGTTCGGCTAAAAGCTACATGTTGAGCAATTTGCATAATTAGCATAATATTAGCCGCCATAAATCCTTTAAAACGATAACATGTGACACATGGTCGAAGAAGTACCTGCGAGCTGCCATTGATGGGCTCCCCTTTGTCTACACTGATGTAGCCCAGGGTGTGGTTGCGGTACAGCTCGACTGTGTGAAACTCGCCCAGTTTGATGGGGTTGGGGTTGCGTATGGTGGCCATGCCGGAGCCCACGTCAAACCTGAGACGATGTAATAGAAGATTATCAAATCAGATCATCGTGTTTTTGTGTTGGTCAATTAGGAGGACTTTGAATATCTACCAACTAACCTGAACTCCAAGCGCCCGCCCACAAGTCCCAGAGAGATAAAGTCTGCTCCTGTGGTCTTTCTCTGGCCGTTGTAGAGGATCATACCTAAACCATACAAACACAGGGTGAGTCAGTAAGAGTAAACTCATAATAGGTGGAGTCAGCAATTCTGGAGATGTGTCAAAATCAGTGAATATCTCCTCAGGATCCGCTACCTTTGCAATACATTACATTGGTTTTGACAACTAGCAAATCTCCAGAATGGCTGACTCACCTTTAATACTAAATGTACATCCTCGATAATGTCCATCTTAATAAGTAAAAAAATTAATAGAAGAATTTCTTTCAAGAGTTTCCCTTGAGTCAATGGTGGAACAATGTCTGTTCTTCATCTTTGTCTCAAGGTAATCCTACTTGTTTCTGAAATAATGAACTGATCCCACTAGTAGAATTATTCATTCTCAAAACACAAGATTTGAGCACGAGTGACTTGTTAGGATGGACATTGTTTGCAAAGGAGTCATTCATGATATGCAATGCACACTCCTTGAAAGCTGGATGGTAAAGCAGCATGCTATGGTGGTGAGGCATGTTTGCAGCCAACCAAACCCAGGTATAGGTTATATAACCTTGAGCCATCCGGTCTGGGCATCACTGTGCTGCCATACCACAAGTTCTTCCTTTGTCTGTCTCCACATGCTGGGAACACATGCTTTACATGAGCCACAGAGGCTCACAGGGAAGTGGAAACATGCCCTCTTACACAACTATCTGTTTAAATGCTGATAGTTGTGATAGAGACTGATTTAAAGAAAGTAGACTGCATAAATGTGCGACACAAACTTCATATAAGTGTATATGTTTCAATTAAGGTTACACATTATATTCTGTAATTTTTTGTATCACACATTTATACAGGAGTCATTTTCAAAAAGCTCTATTTTTCTATTAAAAAATAATAAAACTACAAAGTGGAAAAAAAAAAAATAAATAAAAAAAAAAATAATAATAAAACTGTCACGTCAGTCAACTATCTTAGGAAATTTACATTACTGTAGATCAAACCTATTTCCAGAACTACATTGGTGCTTCAATAAAATAAAATACAACCTAGAAACAGAGACATTGCTTGTAGCATTGCGTGTATGCAGCTTTAGCACACAAGCACTGTTATTTCAAGCATCAGTGCTGCTATGGAGGCAGTGCAGAAGCTGATGAAGTAGACTGGGGTGTAAAGGTAGATTTGTGACCATGGTTTTATTATTATCATCAAGCTGCTGCTGAAATATTCCTAAAAAATGTGGCTTTGTGATCGTGACCGGAACAAGCCTGTATGAAAAACATAGGCCATGCATCATCTTTCACGGCCCATAAATCAGCCTTGAGCTGCTGGATGCATTATGATAAACGTTGGATGGAACCGATAAAAAAAACCACAGCATCACTCATGAGTTCCTGTGGTTCTCAAGCACCGAGACTCACCAGCGTACAATATGAGACCTTCCCAACACGAGGGTGAGGGAGAGAGGGAGGGACAGAAGACGCAGTGAAATTACACATAAAGAAATGTGACAAACATAGTAAACAAACGTAGTACAAAATAAGAAAAAAAAATCATCCTGAAATGGTAAAAAAAAAAAGTGTAAAATAAATACATTATATGATTTTTTTCAGGCTAATTGAGGTTGTATATTCCTTACCATCAACATTATCAGGTCTAAAGCTGATCTTGATGCTGAAAGCCTTGTAGGCATTCTTTATGGTGGGCAGGGTGAGGTAAGACAAGGGCTCCTGGGCAAAGTATGGCATCACTCTCTCTGAAAACAGCACATAATCATATGGTTAGATAGAGAAAACTGTGCAGTTCTTACATCTTTTTTTTTATGTATTCAACCCTCCCTATAGTGATCTCCATTCTGTGGACTGACCGTGAACTTGAAGTGAGGTGAAGGCCTCCACTTTGCCCTGCTTGTTGGAGGCAGTGCAGACATATGTCCCAGAATCCTCGTGGGTTACCTTGGGAACCGTCAGCGTATTGACTTCCTGGAAACACTTAGGAGGAAGCTCTCCATCCACCTAGTAACCAATCACAATAACAGTATACCATCAGCCTTAATAAATGTTAACAAAAGTGCATTCCCTTCGAGCCTGAGAAGTTTGTAAGCATATACGTATTCTATAGTATAACACTCCATCTTGAAAACTGAAGTTTATTGAATTACAGTAGTAGTTACCTTGGACCACTTGATCTCGGGTACAGGGTATCCTGAAGCAGCACAGGGCATGACTGCATCAGACCCAACGGTCACCTCCTTAGCTTCAGGCAGCGCTACAATTTGAGGAAGGGCTGTGCAAAGAGGAAAAAGTTATAAATGAGGGTAAACGGATAGATTATGCATCAATGTGTGTGCAAGTGCATGCATTTATCTGTGTGTGTGTGTGTGTGTGTGTGTGTGTGTGTGTGTGTGTGTGTGTGTTGGGATGGAAGTAATCTTTTTCATTCCCACTGCAATATGCACTTTTAACAATGCCAAATAGACAAGCAGCTTTGCTTTACACACCTGCTTTTACTGTTTTATTACACTGTTTGTGTGATTGTATGTGAGTCTTATGTTTATATTTATGTTGTTTGAGCCGCAAACTGAATGCATGTTTTCTGTCACTAAGCTATAGACAATAAAGTTTTTTTAAATTGAATTAAATTGTATTGTGCACTCACACTGTACGTTGAGGACGACCTGTGACTGCACAGAGCCCACGTCGTTGGTGGCCGTACAGCGATACTGTCCGGCGTCTGACTCAGTCACCTGCTGGATCTTCAGGACTCCGCCCATCACCACGATGTGAGCTGGCAGAGGCCCGCCCACTCTACTCCACTTCACCGTGGGCTCGGGGTCGCCCACTGCCTTACACTCAAACTCCACCGAGGTCCCTATCATCACTGTCTGCACCGAGCTAACCACGTGGATCATCACCTTTGGAAGGGCTGGCAGAAAAAAAATATATACATATTTTATTTAATATACAGTATGGCTTTGATGAAGCAGGTTGTATACAGCTCTGGAAAAAATTAAGAGACCAGTCTGGATTTTTCTTCAATCTTTATCTCTTTATTACTTAATGGAAATGCTTGAAATTACAATTTTTTGGGGGAAATTGGTAGAAATGTAGTTTATAGAATAAAACCAAAATGTTCATTCTACTCGAACGTATGCCTATAGATAGTAAAATGAGAGACACTGAACATTTGGAGTGGTCTCTTAATTTTTTCCAGAGCTGTTTATATATCAGTATATTTGAATGTGTGCCCTGTTCATGGATGTGACAGACCTTGGATGGTCAGCCTGGCAGAGTCCTGGGCCTGACCGTACACTCCGCTGGCTCTGCAGATGTAAACGCCTTCGTTGCTCTGCTCAAGGTTCTCAATCCTACAGAGACATGTTCAATGACACAAGAGTAAACAAGCCAGGGTTAGGTTTTTCCACACATTCACATATTACACAATATTTAAGGGACCATATCAATTGATTTGAATGTTTAAATTAATAACTAATTAAAGGATAAGTTTGGTGATATTTATAAAAAATAAAATAAAAAATGAATGTCAAAAACTCTCATATCAACAGCAATAAACTCAACCTACTATCTTAAATCTGAAAGCCTATTAAATAAGTAAATGAAAGATGTTAATGGGTAATAATGGGAGTAATGTATGAGAACATATGAGTCACCTAAGCACTCCATCCTTGATGTGGTGGTTGTTTGGCAGCGCTCCTCCTTCCTTCAGCCACTCGATCTTGGTTGATATCCCACCGGCTGCTGAACAGGTGAACTCCACAGCACTGCCCTGGGCCTTCACCTCAACCTGGGGCGACACACGCACTGCCAAGGGGGCTACACAGGGGAGGGATAGAGGCATGATTTAGGTTATGTTAATGTCTTGGAATATTTCTATCATACCTCTTCAAAAGTCAATTTTCAGACATTTCTAAACATTTTCCAACTACCTTGACCTGTAGATCGCAAGTACTATTTTTGTGATGCATAACAGTTGAGCTACTCATTATTGATAACATGTCAAATCAATATATTTAACAGCAAAACTTACATCTGACTGTGACCTTAGCGACCACTTCGCTGTTGCCCACTTTGTTGCCGGCCACACACTTGTAGCTCCCAGCATCCTCGGCGGTGGCCAGGTTGATCTGGAGATCCCCTCCGTTGACCTCGGCCCTCGGGGGCAGGCTTCCATCCAGCTTGGTCCAGCTGTAGGTCAGAGGAGGAGTGCCATGGGCCAGACACTGCAGCCTGATCACCTCCCCCACACGCACTGCCACATCGTCAGGCATAGCAGTGGCATACGGAATGGCTAGAGATATGGGAGAGAATAAAAAGTTGCCAATTTTTCTCAAGAAATACACATTACACAGAAAAAGCTTTAAAGAAGGAATTTCTAATCACGATAAATTAATTCAGTTTTCTGTTTAATGCCTTAATTCCCTTTATCCAATTCCGACATGTTATCTTAAGCCTGCCAAACACCACCACACCACAAATGATTTTAATAACTGTGTTGTTGTTTTACCATTCAGGTGATTTCAATTGCAACCATTTTATTTTAGTCTTTTTTGTTGTTGTCCAATTTTATCAATTCAATTATTCTGACATGGTTATAGGGCTTTTTATTCATCTAATTGTCATTGAACACTGTTTTAATTTGTATAATTTATTCAATGTGTTCATGGTTTTGGTTCTTTCTTTATCAACTTATTGTGGGACTGCCTTTACTCTGTTTGCACTTCTATTTGTTGTTGTTTTTATTTTGCAATGTTTTGTTTGACTCAATGTCATTGCAAATTAGTGTCACCTAATCAGGTCTATTTGTTTAAAACAGGATGAATATATCCCAATATAATGATGGTAGCACAACCACATCACTCACTCTCTACATCCAGCATGATGGTGGCCTCAAAGGTTCCCATGATGTTGGTGGCAGTGCAGGTGTATTCTCCAGAGTCTTGGCGGCCTACACCGGGCAGCACCAGGCTGTTGTTCACTATCTTGTGTCTCCAGGGCAGAGGAGCACGCAGCTTAGACCAGCTGATGGTAGGGGCCGGGACACCTGGAAGGGGAACAAATCTTAAGTTGTAAGGCTCTGCTAATTCAAGATGCAAATTTAAATAAACAAGCAAGACAATAATTATTTCTTGTGGCTTTTAAATATAAAATATACTTTGTAGAGGTGATTTTTAGGCTGTATTCAGTGCTGTGGTGCTGAATTAAATGTGCCACATAAAGACATTAAAAAAATACTTTCCAGCTGTATAAATGAGATGTTTAGCTTTCATTACCGTGGGCTTCGCAGCGCAGCGTTGCAGTCTGTCCCTCCACTATAACAATCTCCGGCTCAGAAACAATGGCCCGGGGCATTGTGGGAATTTGAGAGCCTCCCTCGATTATGACCTCCACCTTGGTCTCGGTGGAGCCCTCATTGTTGCGAGCTGTGCATACAAATGTGCCACTGTCTTCTGGACGTGCCGCTAGTATCTGCACAAGAGGAAAACAACAGATTTGTCTCACCATAAAAATACCCACAACAAAGCTGATTTCATATAATTTCAACTGTTCTGAACAGATGTTTTTTACAGTGTTTTCAGGGGGGATGTTACCTGCATGACTGCATTGGACTCCATGGGCACAGGGCTGCTCAGCATGGTCTTGCGGTTGCTGTCCATTCTGTGCCATGAGACTGATGGGCGGGGCTCTCCTGATGCCTGGCACTCCAGGTTAATGGGTTCACCCACCCTGACGCGCAGGGGTCCAACAGGTGTGACGGTGGCAACAGGAGACTCTGAGGGACACAGGTAGAATATACTATCATGGCTTTGTATCTGATCAGCCACCAGAGGGAACCTGTCACTAAGAGGCTATACACTCTATAAATGAAAAAGTAAAGAACAATCACATTTACAGGGCAACTGTCTTTACTAGACTTTTTGGGTTACTAAAACTCTTACATTTTAAGTAAAACTACTAACAACTTTCATTGTTTGAAATTCTTAATATGAAGAACTCAACATTTTCATGACATAGGAATGATGAGTTATCTCAACAAAAGATAAGTAGATGATCAAATGTAGGCAGTTTTCTTTCAATTTAAGAGTTTCAGTGTTAGCTGCAAAACTCAAAAGTCTGGCTGACTTGGACATTTTTAGTTTTTCCTAACTTTTTTCTTTTAACAGTGTGGGGCGATGTGACTGATATATGAAATGTCCTTATTATGTAGCAGATTTGTAAATGTGAGCATGTGTGTGTGCTGATATGCATGCATCTTTACCTTTGACAATCAGAGATACAATGGTGTGGGTGATGCCGAAGGGGTTACTCGCCACACATCTGTAGGCACCGTGGTTGGTAGAGCGGACGTTGGAGATGGTGAAAACAGAACCATCAGGGCTAACTTTAGCATTATCTGAGGGATAAAGGACACAGTATAACGGCTGGAGATGCTGAAAAGTTAAAGAGGCAGATTTTATACATGAAATTCAGTTTATTCATCGTGGGTTAGCATTGGTCAGCCAGCGTAAACAGTTGTAAAAATGCCTTCTGTGGCCCTTGTTCTCACTAACAGGAGGGTTGGGAATTTGAAATAAGTTGGCATTTAGGAGGCAGTAGGGGTCTAATGAAAGATGATATTTATTTACATCATGGGAAGTGTATGAGGTAGCCCTTAATGACATGTTGAGAAGTTCTCAATCTTTGGGCTAAGACACCCTCTTAAATTAATTTAAATCAAAAGGCATGAAGTCTAAGAAAACTACGCTGAGTAAATCTTTAGTAAATACTACAATGTACAAACACTACAATGTGTGGCCTAGCACAGTCAAATTTAATTAGCAAAATTCAACACAAAGGTCCCCATAACCAAGAGTAAGGGTACTGTACATATCTGAGATTGGAAGAAACACAGCCCTAAATTTGTCACCCAATGATGCATGAGAGGAGTAAATGTATGGGTGGATTGTAGCTGTAATTGCTTGTGAATAATGACATCATAAAATCAGAAATCATTACGCAGGTTATTCTTCAGTCTGTGTGTGTGTGTGTGTGTGTGTGTGTGTGTGTGTGTGTGTGTGTGTGTGTGTGTGTGTGTGTGTGTGTGTGTGTGTGTGTGTGTGTGTGTGTGTGTGTGTGTGTGTGCGTGGTTATTACCTGGCAGTGGCTGGTTGTTGGCCAGTTTCCACTCCAGTCTGACCGGCTGGGCTCCACTGTACACTCTGCACCTGAAGCTGGCCGACTCTCCCACACGCACTGCAGTACTGTGGGGCTCGATGGCAATGATGGGGCTCTGAAGACCTGCAACAGAGAATAAAACAGTGGTTAGGGCTCTGGAAAAATTTGTCTTGGACATTAGTGTCCATGATTTCACTTTATTTAAAAGGTGCTACGAGGAACTTTTAAATATTTCTGAAACTCTCAATGTTCCTCTGATGATCATAAATGACATGTTACAGCAAACAAGAAACAGCGCAAAGAAAGCTAATTTTATAACGTTTTTCTTAATGCCTTTGTCACGGGTAATCTCAGCCAGGAAGAGGGGGCAAGAATGAACACAAACTGAAAGCACCTTTAATCGTCAAATTGTTCACAGAAACCCAAGGTGACAAATTACAATTCAATGTGGTTATATTGTGTGGGCTTCACTGGCAAAAGTAAAAGTATTCAAATGTTGCCATAGTCAAGGAAGGAGGGTGAGATCATGGGACAGTAGCGAGGGAAAAAATCCCTCAATCTGAGGTCACACTGGGCTGCAGTGGAAAGTACCACTGGAAAGTTCATTCATGAAGAGAGGCAGTGTTGGTCTGAGAACAACACCCTGACATGCTGTGCCCTTCTCTTAATGTCTTTTTTCCAGCCTCTGACATCTGCCTTTAAATGTAATTTCCTTGGTGAGAAAGTAATTACTGCCAAGTCCAATCAGACGAGACAGTGAAGCACAGATGGAACATTTGAAAAGAGCAAAAATCAAAATGCAGTTTTGGTTAAACCACCAGTTAAAGGTGGAGTCAGCGATTGTGGAGAACGCTTGTGGTGAATCACTTTTTGTCAAAATCAGTGAAAGCTCAATCATAATCTTCTACCTGTCCGTACTGTGTGCGCACTGAATAAAACAGCATTGGCTCTGTAAACTGGGATGTAAACAAAGCGTATGTTAACAAAGGGGGGGGGGGGGGGGGGGCACCGTATCTAGCAACATGCCAGTTTACAGAGCCTAGGCTGTGTATATTAACTTTGGTTCTATTTTCAGCACGCACAGTAAAAACAGGTAGCAGATTATGAGGAGATATTAACTGATTTTGACAAAAAACTTTCTCCAGAATAGCTGACTGCACCTTTAATGAATCAGATGTATGGGTCTTGGTGTTGACTAACTCACGTGAGGAAGAGGAAGTGACGGACACAGAGACAGAGGCCTGGTGGACATGAGATCCTGGGTTGTTTCCAGGGTTACCGTGCACTCGACAGATATACTCCCCTGAGTCCTCTGCAGAGGCTGACAGGATACGCAGCTGGCTGCCCAAAACCTGCACACAACAGACAAGGAACAGAGGGACTTCAGTTCAGCTTTACCTGCTAATACATAAATACTACTATCACTTGTATTGCTATTACTGCTGGCAAAAATACACTATATGATGCAAAAATTTGCAATATTGCCAAATTACATGTAGGGGAAGGTGGGGTGATTTGTGCAACTTTTTACTCAAAGTGATTTTAAAGTGAGGCCTTGACAGTTATGTCTCCAACTCAAATATGTACATATATTTCAGGATGTTGTGCATCCCTGGCAATAAAAACTTTGGATCTGGAATAAACTGTTTAAGAAATATAGCTTTCGGAAAAAAAGTTGTCTTGTCGCACAAATCACCCCACGTAGTGGGGTGATTTGTGCGTCATTGTGTCACAATGACAAAGTCACCATCATCATCTTTCTGGCCATCTGAACTCTCATCAGTGGTGTCGTTAAGTGGAATTGAGATGTCACTCTCTTCTGAGCTACTGTAGACAATCACTTTCTTTTGGTGACCAGCGTATACAGCCATGCCAGTGGCACAACTCTCAGAAATGTACTTTGCACTAGTTGCTCCGTGCTTGTGGAACCAACTGCCACCTGACAAATGTGATTCCCCCTACATTTCTGCCTTTAAATCAAGGCTCAAAACCCATATGTACACCCTGGTGTTTCCTCCCCATTAACCTCTGCACTACTTACTTACCTCTGCACTACTATCTGTGTTTATGTGGATGTATGGGCTTTATGTCTTTTATTTTGGTTATTGTTATTTTACCTTCATTGTTTACCTACTGAATGCACTATGTACAGCACTTTGGACAGTGCAAACTGTCATAAATGTGCTTTTATAAATACATTTTACTTACTTACTTACTTATAACTCACCCAGGCCCTTGCGCACAAATCACCCCATCCCCAGAATTTTGGATAATAGGCATGATGCAGCAATTTAGGGTTGACATTGTGCTAATTATATAGACTCAAAGTGTAGCATACCAAAGCACTAAAACATGTGTCAAATGTTTTCAAACGTGTCTATAATTGTTCAGACACAATAATCAAAAAACCTTGATCATGCAAATTTTACTTTGAAAGGCAAAACACAGTTTTTTGAGCTTAAATGTGCTTATATCTTATTCCTTGTGTCTCCCTTCTTTACAGGATGAGTCAAATGGATGGCTCTTCTTAAATATGTGGTCACATTTCCAATTTCTTCCACGGTTTTCTAGAAACAATGGGTTTTGCAACTTCCAAAATGCACAAATCACCCCACCTTCCCCTATATAACTGTGTGATTTAACATTAAAATGAAGAATAGGTTTATGCATTCGACAAAAGTTAATTTCAAGAATGATCTCACCTAAGTCAAAGATACTGTATATGTAAAGAAGTATTTCATCTATACATTGGATTTAGAAAGATTATGATCCATGCGTTAACTTGTTTATAAGATTCTGTGATGTCAAAATTGGGAAATTCACACTAGCCCTTAACGGCATGCAAGATTGAAGTAATTAAACAGGGAGGAAAGGATGCACATATGTTTCCCATCTTGTTGCCTCTCTGTGTGATTACCTGGTGGTTAGAGGAGAGGCGTCCGCTGGCCTTGGTCCAGGTAACTTGTGGAGGAGGATTCCCCGGGGCGAAGCAGTTGAGCTCCAGACTCTGGCCCTCCTGAACGTCAGCTATGGATGGCTGGATACTGACCACCGAGGAGCCATGGTTTGCTGCACCAATACAAACAGATGCACCATACACATGTTTTTTCCAGTAAAAGACACATTTTTTAGATATGCTATGAATGTATTTATGGTTGACACAATGTCTATCCGTGCTCATGTATGGGAGATACTTGTGTTGTTTATTTTGAACATCCAATGTGGTTTTTAACTAATTTGGTTAAACATGATTACAATGAAACCACTGTTTGAGTAACCTTTTTCTGTTTTAGTTTTTTGGATGGGGCAAAAAGTAAAAAGAAAGACAGAAGTTTTTACTTAGTATATTGATTAGTACCAAACTTGTCCCGAAAAGAAACAGCAATTGATATATTTATTACTTGTTAAGGTTTACCTATATAGGAGTATATATCATGACCTATCATGACATCTTACCTTTGAGCACGGTAACTTTAATGGGAGCACTGTTGGAGCCAATGCTGTTGCTACCAACACACATGTAAGTGCCCGCGTCAGACATCCTGATGTTGGGGATGAGCAAAGTACCGATGTCTGTGCGGTCCATACGGGCCTGGGGAAGAGAAACCCATGAGTGACTAGATTAGATACTTATCCCATTTCCACCTTCCATACATGTACTTTTCAGAGTTATGATTTGACGACTATTTACAGCACAGACAGACACAAAGCGCACGTTACTTACCTGTCTCGTGTCCCTTGAAAAAAACACAAATATGACATAGCTGACATTGTGACAGTACTAGCTAATGGCAACACAAAAGCACTATGGTGTAGACTCGAGCTGTTATTGCTACAGTTCAGTGTTTCTGTCAATGGATTTTAAATTTATGATTTCTTTTGACAGTACTTTGTACATGAAACTGTGTGCAAAGTAGTGTCAAGATCACTACAATGATTGGTGGGGTTATCATTTGTTAATGTATCATGATCAGTGATGATTGCATCTACTTCACTATTATCCTTATTCTATAAAGAAGAGGAAGAGTCAACAGTTTGTGACGAATTGATCTGAGCTTAAAAGCATCATAAAGCAGATGTTCCTTTAAAATCTGAGAATATTCACTTTAGTGCTCCTGAGGGCAAAATATCCACCATCAAATATCTTAGAGCAAATATCGATTAAGAACCAAAACCCTCCATCAATTTCAACACGCGTATTGAAAAACTGTCATGAGCGAACAACAACTTGACTTGTTTGTACACTATACTCCACATGGCACTCAGAGGCCCGCCGAGGCTGAAAATGAGCTTGTTATAAAGTTTTGTAAACACCTCATAAGGGGGAGGAGAATCGGGAGAGGAGGGGAGGGGTCTGCAGGGGAGGGATTACTGTATCCGGGAGGGGGGTGTCGGGGCATCCACGGACAAAGCTGCTTAGCTCCGGCCCGTTCAACCGTGAGGGGCAGCTAAACCGAGGGCAGTGGCTGAGGCGGGCCAATGGCTCAATGTGTGTCTGAACCCATTGAGGACTTTTCAAAGCAAGCCGTTTGCTAGAGCACACAGAATTTCTGCGTGGTCGCACGGCAGAGCCCGGCTCCCCCATGGGAAAGGCTGACACAACGCACTGGCTCTCTGAGGCAGAACTAAACAGGCCCCGGAGCCCTTACGCCCAGAGTCCAGGAGGGCAGTAGCAGAAACCAGACTATAACACAATACACCAAACTTTGGGCCAAGAGTGGGGCGTGGGGGGGATAGGAGTGGACAGTGGACTGCGCCTGGCACGGAGCAAAAATATGTCTGAAATACCTACAGTACCTACTGTATACTTAGGCCTGTTAATACACTCAATGGAATGATGAAGGGTCAAATGGGTGCTGACTGACTGAGGGCGCGAAACACCTCAGGGATGGTGTGATGTGGACAGTACAAGACAAAACACTATGAAACACTTTTTTGTTGTTGTTGATCAAGTATGTACGGCATGCAAGTACACGAAGAAGTCAACCAGACCTAGTTTGGTTTTTTTAATGGATTTGACATTTAGTTTTTCTAAAGCGATTTAGTGAGAAGCGGTGGTAAATGAACAAGATGTGAATCAGGGACATTTGTTCGATCATGCACTTAGTGGACAACGTGTGAAGACGGTGGTCAGTGGTAGTGGACAATTGAACGTGAACTACAAGACATTGGACAAGACAGACAGCGGACATATGGACAGACCTGCAGCTCCTCAATGCGTCTCTGTAATACATCGAGACTGTTGCTTTTAAACTGATGGAAACCATGAGAGGGAATGGCCTGAGCAAAACAAAAACGTCAACACGGGATGGGATCAAAAACAAAAAGGTTGGGGTGAGGGTGGGAGGAGACAAACAGAAAGGAGGGAAAAATAAAGGTCAATTGTCAAAATGCTGCAACAGTAGTAGACAAAAAAAAACTGACACAGTAAGATGAGAAAAAAATACCATCGGCACGGGACAAACCTTGGAATGCAAGATTGAAATATATATAGAACTGTGAAAATGTGATTTGAGTTACAGTTTTTAATCCACTCATGTTAAAAGTTATCAACCAGGCATTAGGAGAGCGTGAGGTGTCATTTTACCTGTGGAGGGATCTGTCCCCCGTTTTTCAGCCAGGTGAGTTTGGGGGTGGGCAGGCCTGTGGCTCTGCAGTACAGCCTCAAGGTGTCGTCTTCGTGGACTTCGATATTTTGGGGACTGACTTGGACCTGAGGCTGGCTGCCTTGGCCGCTTGGGTTAGACTCTGACCAAAGAAATGCATTGTGGTCATTCAACACTAAATATAACCCACCAATCGTCGTTATAGCTTGACAGGTCAATTCTTTTTATAGTCAAGTTGTTCAGTTATTGTTTATTTTTTGCAATATATTCTTGAATCTTGAATATACAAAGATGTGTTGATCATTGACATGCTAAATTTCAGTGTTACAGTTGCACAAACAGCAAAAAAAAATGCAAATTCATTGAATTTGCTTCGCAATGTCACTTATACAGTAATCTCTCAACTTTGCTTAAAGTAGATAAAAAAACATTAGCCACCATTGGATGTTGTAATAGTTTGAAATAGTGACTTGAGATGCTTTGTTTTCAACTTAACCCAACACACCTACACTGTGGGGACCTGCATTTGGTCCCTAAAAGGGTGAAATGTCCCCACAATGTAGGTGTGTAAACCTATTTATTTTACCAAAATTTAAATGAACACAACGCGTACTTTGAATAAAGAGGGAAACCCGCGCTGTGTTCTCTCCGTGAGTATTGAGGGCCTTGCAGGTGTACTCTCCCTCATCGGCCGGGTCCACTGCTGAGATGGTCAGCACGCCACCGCGAATCACAGCTCTGGGACTCATTCTGTTCCCTGGACCTCCTGTAACAATCACACAGTATTGTCACCCTGTGGTTACAATATTTGACTTGCTATTGAACTGAATTAATCAGACTCATTAACAGAAAATGTCCTTTCCACTCCAAATAACAATGAATATAACGAGAAACCAAGTTCTAAGTGGTCATACCGATCCATTCAATGGCGGGGGTTGGGTTCCCGGTCCCCGTGCAGCGAAACTCTGCTCGCTGGCCCTGCTGGACATTCAGCAGCGAGGGAGTGATGGTGGCCACAGGCTGGGCCCCCTCTGCAGCTATACACAAGGACACACACACACCCGTCAAACACAGCTCAAAATGGAGGGGAGAGAGGCTTTTTTCCCAGAAGCACGTATAGAGAAATAAAAGCGTGATAATGCGCTGATTCATTTATTGATGCGGTGTTGAGATGGAATAGGAAACCATGTCAGGACATAGCCCACCCACTGTTTGGACATTAGAATTAGCTATGGGAAAGCCTTTGATAACAGTGAATTGATCAGACTGAAAGCGATTGAGTGAGTGAGTGACAGCCCCCTGCCAGTGCTCCCAACACCCTCAACCCCTTGGCAGTCTAGGTCCTGAGAGCAGATGCAAACAGATGAGATGTGGCAGGCAGGCAGGCAGGCGGGCAGGCCTTGGCATGGCCTCTTGGCATAGTGCCGTTGTCTGCGCCAGTTTTGGCAGGCTTTGCTACAATTCGTATTCAATCCCGTATGATTCCAGGGTGACAGAGAAATATAAAAGGCCTCTTTCAGTATAGACAGGGAGGAGCATGAGGCCGTATAAGCGGGCCAAAATAACCCCCTGGGACTGGGGAGGTTGGGGCCTGGGCAGAGCTGTGACTCTCTGACCCCGGTGACAAATAAAATCCATGGGAGAAAAAAATATTTCTCTGTGGGACAAGGGCGGACATGGCGGATTTAAGTCTACACTGAAATGGAAATTCTGTCATGTTGTCTTTTTTTTACCAAAATATTGGAAATGACCCAATGGTGGCACAAGATGAACAAGTTAAGGTTTCACCAAAGTCCTTGCAAATCTTTCTGAAGGGAACTTAAATGTTTGATCCCAAATGGCACGGTTATTGATCCAATGGTCAAGGAATGTGTCTACAAGCAGTGACTAGATTGATATTTCTATATCAGTTTATGCTTCTGCCTACATAGCCCTATAGATAAGGAAGTACAATATGTTTTTTCTCACAGTTTTGACGTATGACATCTTCAACTTTAATCTAGTTTGACTTTCATCTATTAATATCACATTAACCGTTTTATTTAAAGTACACTTCCATCAGTTTGACGCGTACTGAAGCTAGGCCTGTCACACTGATCACTGGTCTGCTACCCACACTCAGATATGATGTAATGAGGTTGTTGTGATGGGGATGTATTAAGCACAGTATGATGTTTGAAGCCCAGATGACAGCTGTTTCACTGTATAGCATGTTTCCTAAGGAGAAAAAAAAGGGAAAGTGCAAAAGGTGCAAAGAGAAAGAATAGTAAGGGACATCTCTTGAATCTCTTGAATGTGGAGACACTGTCAAGCCGGATAATAAAAGAAAGAATCCTCGCTCCTGATAATAACTAAGTAAATCAATCATTGGGATTTAGAAGATGTAATAAAAATGTCCCCTTTTCATAGGTTAGAGAGCAATAAAACCTGCTCGTGAACACAGGATAATGGATAATGTAATCCCAACCCGCTTAAAGTTACTGTATTATATATTACACTTTGATTTATATAATCAAATTAAGGTCTGTGGAATAGTACTTTATTTCTCTTCTGGTCTGAAATTTCAGGGACATTTCACTGCATTATCCCAGAGTTATTATCAGTTCACTTGAATAATGTAACAGGTTTGTCGTCTACTAAACCAGTTTTGTGTACATTTCTGCACTATGTATAACATATATAAATATAATAAACTTGGTAAACTTGACTCCACATTCATGGGGAGCCGCCCATAAGAATGAACATGCACTTTTTTTCCTGCAGTAATGGACCCCAATGAACCCAAAGAGCCAGGTAGGAGCCAGCAATGCCCATGTACAATCCAAGCATCCATCCTTAACAAGGACATGAACTTAGTGAATTAATGATATACTAAATATCAATTACTAGATATAATTAAAAAAAAATATATTTCTTACAAATAGCATATAAGACAACACATGATCTGGGCCGTCGTGTGTGACATGGAATGTAAAGAGTTTCTCTATATGCTTGGTCGATTGTACATGGGCGCTACCAGGCAACCACCAGTATATCCATGCCGCAGAAGATGAGTGCATGCAATGACACAGGGAGAGAGAGAGAGGGCGGGTCCGTCTAGGGAGCCCGGAAGAGAGGAAACCATGCCCATGCGGACTTACGCTTCCTGTGTCCTTCAAACATTTCATAGGCTGTGTAAAACATCTGAGTCTTTGTGGCCTCTGGAGGTTGGAGTTGCGGGGAGGAAAGAATGGATGAAGGGAGGTAGGGAGGGAGGGGGACACGTAAACTGACAGGTCAGGTTTTTTAAACTCAGGATAGCAGCAGTTTACCTCCCAGCTCCCCCCCGGAGACACTTATCCATCTTATTCAAATTGGGGCCCGCTGTGTGGTTTTGTCCAATTGATTTCCGAGATGTAGCACACAGACGTTGTTAAACATGCTAAAAAAAACATTATCAACTTGAATCAAACTGTCACCAACCATTCTCCATTTTAGCTCGTGATTCATTAAAATCTCTCCTGTTCAAGAATTGTTCAATCATGATGGTTGGTGCCATTTTATTCATAGTTACTCTATGTCCATCAAATTCACACACTTACCTTATATATTTAAAAATAAATACTGTTAATCCAAGTTATGTTAGTTTAAGTAATAATTTGTTATGTTGCAAGATTCTACACCAACCAAACACCAAAAACAACAATGCTTCGTAATGCTTCTTAGGCTGTGGATTCAAAATCAAGATGCACTGTCACACAGACACACAGACACACACACACACACACACACACACACACACACACACACACACACACACACACACACACACACACACACACACACACACACACACACACACACACACACACACACACACACACACACACACACACACACACACACACACACACACACACACACACACACACACTTCATGATAATGACTGGGCAGCAACACAAGGACAGATGAACTTTTGAAGGGTAGCCACACATGGGACATGCAGGTTAGTAGCACAAAGCAATTTTAAACATTGAAACATTTCAGCTGTGTTAAAAAGCTGACATATACAGCTTGTGGTTATCCTGAACTCATTAAGATAATGTACATATTTGAAACCCCATCCATTAATTAGCAAATCACTTTGATCCAATTGTCGTTATTTTAATCAATTTTTTCTCTTTTTCACAAAATATTTTCACAGTTAAGATAAATACATTACAATGTGACACGTGTACAATACATCAGTATGGTATTCTTTCAATATAAATGAGTACGAGTCAATTCTTTACAGAAAGCACCTCTGGGTATATTTGCAGTAATATAGCCGTTGAATCTGAATAAACAGTGATTTAAAATGTGACCTGTGATTGTCGAGGTGTATGCTGTTCTAAGATATATTTAAAAAATATTTTCTTTCAAAAAAAAAAAATGCAATTGCCTAAATGTAAACACATATTATGCAACTGTATTGCATTCACATGACCAATTCCATTGAAGAAAAAAAAGAAAAATACCAAAGTGAAAATAAAATTTGAACAACATTTCTGATATATTTAATTTCATTGATAACATATTTCATTAAATCAAAAAAAAAAGAAAATGTGCCAACAACATTGGAATGATGTAAATAATAAAATACCGTAATATACAATTGTAGATGATTATTGACAAAATTAGCATTTTTCAAGTCAGATCTCGAAAATCTTTGCACCTAAATCTGACAATTATAAAGCTATACAAATAGGAACGACTAGAGGAATGAAGGAGTGATAGTACAGCAGTATAACAGGACGTTTTAGAAAGTGAATTCAACCACAGGGTTAACCAACTGAATGGCTAATAGCACCAATTTTTTTTTTTGTAATTGACATTCATGTTTAGAAAGTAGAGTAACACAGCAGACAGTAATTTCAGTGAGGGGAGTACTGTAAAAGTGGACACAATACAAAATGGGATTCTCCCTAATTCTCCTCTCCTCCAGATACACTGAAGTCCTCTTTGAATGTCAGTCGCAGAGTCACAAAAGCACCAATGGCGGCATCCACATTCCAACCTCATCATGAAAACACTGCAGCTCTATAGGCGTGGGAGGGGCCCCCGGGAGCCCAAAGTTTTAAAGACACCAGCCCCAGCACCCTGCTAGTGAGACCGCTAACAGTAGAAAACCAGCGACCACCACCAAGTCATTTAACCCAAATAAAAAAACAAGAGGAAAGAAAAAAAAATCCGCAGTATAGCTTCAATAGAGTGTTTGGCGGAAAGTATAACCCATTAATCACTGATCCAAAGTGGAGCTCATTTGGCCTTAGTGTAGTGGACGGGGCATGTCTTTGAGTGTCCATTAGGTAAGGCGAGACACGGCAAGCTTTGGTAAATGTTGAGATTTTTTTTTACAATTTTGCTTCCATCAAAAAAGAATCATACTTTTATTTCATACTTTAAGATACATGTTGTTCTTAAAAACATGCAGAAAAGGCATTTTTATGTTGTAAAAAATGAAAATGGAATAAAGATTTTAACTTTTGCTTCATCTAACATCTAGATTTTAGTTTTTAAAGATATGCAAATTAATGCATACTTAGATATATATTGGCAAATATTTCTGAAAAAAAAGTACATAAAAAAAAAAAATTGTTTGTAGGATGATGTAAATGTAAAAATAACTCATCAGAATACTATATGATCCTACAATAAAGTATAAAAAAAAAAAAAATTGGAAAAAGTAATCAACTGGCAAAGTTTTAAAAACGTTACCCTATTCACCTGCATTGTCTCGCCTTAAACGTAAAACTGCTTAGCGTTGCAAAGTCCTAAAGGTTATCTGTGAACATTTTGTAAGCTTCCCTTTAAGTTCTAACCAAACCCACAAGCTGTATTTCTTCATATAAAGCCAAGGAAAAAAACACTGATCAGAGACATACAAGCGGGTTAAAAAAAAATAGGCGGTGAGAGAAGCTGGATTGGCAGTGTGATAGTAAGACATAACTTATGTGCTGGTATCTGAGAGCAAAGCGCAGAAGCATTTGGGGAGTTAGGAATGCAAGCGTATTATGCTAATGCACGATGAGAAAAATGCAGCAAAACAGGGACGCATGCACCACTGCAAGCAAGCTGGAGCGGGGGATTCAAGTTTAGAGGTTTGTGGGGGGTGGGAGAGGGGACTACAGGAGCCAGAGCTGGTAGGGGTAGTAGCAGGGGGGGTGATGGGTAAATGGAATGCGCTGCCTAGGATCACGAACCTGGCACGTGTGGCACGTAGAGGCCCAGGACGGCATTGCCCTCGTCCATGGCAAACATGTTGGAGCCCGTGCAGACGTAGACTCCCGCGTCCTCCGACTGCACGTTCTGAATGGTCAGGATGCCGTTGAAGTCCATGGCCCGGTTGGGCAGCTTGCCGTTACCCAATCGGGTCCAGACCAGGGTGTAGGCTGGGGACTGTGGAAGGGGGGAGGGGGGAGGGGGGAGGGGAGAGAGCAGATAAACACACACATAAATCACAAGAAGCATGTGATATCATATCCTTGTTGTGTTTTCTTAGCTTACAGCATCATGGCAACACAAGCAACAATACCAACATGTATTTTCCATTAGACATAATTCTCTATGGAATTCCCCTTAAATTAGATAATAGTAAGAGAACATTTCTTAATTGAAATATTCAAGCAATAATAAGCTTGCATTTGGGGACATTCACTTTCATGCTCAGAATAAGATTAGAAGATCAATTCCACTCTCCAGTACGTTTGCCAAATATGAAACTAGCAAAGCGGCATAAAGACTTCCCCCTGTTTCCACCCTTAATGCTAGCTAAGCTAGTCAGCAGCTGGCTCAAGCTTCAAATCTAAAAAATAAAGATATGAAAGTGGTATATTCTCCTCTGACTCTAGGCACATTTCCCAAAATGTCAAAGTATTATATTTAAATGAACAAGCATTAGTCAGTGTTACCTTGCTCTTTGCAGTACAGATGAAGCTGACAGTAGAGCCCACCCTGATAGTCTGGGCTTTGGGCTCCTCCACCGTCACCTCAATGGGTTTGGTTACGACACCTGGTGAATTGCAGGGAGACAGTTACAATATACTGATTATTAAAAAGCCCAGTTAGAATTGTGCACATTACAAAATTAAAGCAAACTGTTCATCACGAAAAAAATCTAAAATTCTATTCAGTTTTTATGGTTTCATAACACCAGTAGAGCTTGTTTGTACTTTCAGTTACTTTTAATGAAGGTACACACATATACATGGAATATAAATGTAGAGCTGTTTAACTGTAGCAACTCTGCGTATATTTAAAAATGAAACTCCAGATCAAAACCAAGCCTGCTCAACCTCAGATGAAAGCAATTACGAAAGTCAGTGTCGGCAAATAACTTTTTCAAAGACACTATAAAAGCTTAAATAACCAAATTAATACTAAGGGACAGGTCTGATTCATCAGACTTTTTCCTTCTTTTTACAGCTCAGTTGTGAATATTTTATTCCAGCACCTTCAGAAATACCAAGTACCTCAAGTCCAAATAGCAAGAATGCTCCACACACCAGTAAAACTAAACTGAAGAATGAGTTCTTACATAATCATTGGGTAAACAAAAACACATGTGTTGCACCATGGATGGTTTCTTTCTAGTGTGCTGTAATCAGCTGAATGAGGGAAAATGATATGTTCTTTATATGGCAGTGAGACAATACACACTTGTGACAACAATCTCAGCACGGCTCCTGTTGCTGCTGCGCTGGTCTCGGCAGGTACACACGTAGACGCCGGCATCAGTTGGCTGGACGTTAGGGAAGTACAGCTCTGCTCCTGCACACACACACACACACACACACACACACACACACACACACACACACACACACACACACACACACACACACACACACACACACACACACACACACACACACACACACACACTTTTAGTACTTTATTTGCGCCCACAATTAATAATAATATACATAAGGACACAAATGTCATAGATGCAAAGTTTTCTCCGACACAACTCTGAAACGTGGCCAATGCCAGTCAAACAGCTGATATTATGGGTACACACAACACCTTCTCCTCCAAATATGGCGACTGCCAATGATGGAGGACACTGAGCACACACACACACACACACACACACACACACACACACACACACACACACACACACACACACACACACACACACACACACACACACACACACACACACACACACACACACACACACACACACACACACACACACAAGGTGTCATATTATCACATGACATGTCATCCTTCATGTACAGTATATCAACAATATGCAATCTGTGTATTCGGTTAAGTTAAAGCTGCACTGTGCAGTTTCAAGGGAGGGAGATTTGTTTACATTTTAAGAGCCGTCAGTTAGTTTACAAAACATATTTTCTTTCCATTTAATTCTTAGCATTTAGGAAAGTTTGTTTGTTTGTTTATTCAGTCAGAGAATGTAAATTAGAAAATGTTCACTTCTCTGGCACGGCCAAAGTTACATAGTGCACCTTTAAATCTGAACTAAAAAAATACATATCAAAACAGTAGAAAAGGTCCATAAAACATACTTTAGTAGCATTTTTTGGTGGGATCTACCCGATTTGATCATATCAATCCATCCCACACTGGTTGTGGTCATGTGTGCTATAGAGTGTTCCATTAAATACAGTCATTGGCCGTACCTTGTCTGCGCCTGTCAACGCTGCCGGAAATGTGTCGCCCGTCCTCCCGTGACCAGTGGAAATAGTGTGGAGGAGAGCCGGTCACCTGACAGCGCAGAGTGACAGGGCCACCCGGGGATGCCAGCACCTTCTCTGGATAGACCTTCACCACCAGGGAGGCTGCAGCTGCATAAAGGGCACGAGTCACAACAAACAACAACATCAGGACTGCTCTTGTCTCGACCTGTCAATGTCCCTGTGTTCTTTTCTTGTGTTTTCTTTTGTCTCCTGTTTTATTTTGGTAAGCAGTGTTTGCGTGTGGACTAAAGGCCAAATCGCACAGAAAAAAGATACGCTTACGAAAATACCCGTGTACGTGTGGACTCCACACACGAGACTATTTGTGTCCTTGTCATTACTGTGTCTGTGTCCGACTGTCGGCCTTGTTACCCTGTTTTGTTTTTGCAACAGTCAGATTGGTATTTCATCAAGTGAGCTCAGGCACTAAGCTAGACAAATATAATTATAGGGAAAATATGTGTATTCACTTTCTCACCTAAAGTTAGATTAGGAGTTTGATTACACCCATATGTGGAGGAACAGCTCACATGGATACATCCAAAAGTTACTAGCAATCAATACCAGATTACCACTACCTCTACAAGGTGACTTACGGTATCCACACATTATATTTTGTTTGTTAACCCACATAAATACCAAAGTGTAATAGTACAAGTTGTGGTTTTTGGAGGGGTTATTCCATGGATTATTTATAGGCTTGGTGCAGTGACGTAATGCAGTTTCTGCTGATATTTCTACTGTAGTGAAATTTAGCCTTACCATCGTATGGATGACACTTCTCCCTCTGCTGTGGGTTACCAACATATCCAGGAGCACAACTGATGGAGGTATAAAAAAACAGACACAGAAACAAGACTTTGAAACACAGTAAAGTCAATGACAATGTTTTATGCACATCCAGTTTTGATTTTAATTCTTGTACCAATTAGTAGTCAGGGCAATTTATTAAAAACGATCTCCCGGAAATAAATGAAGTAGCTGTTTCATCCGACACCAAAAGAGCAAGTTAAGTTCTCTTACCGCTCACAGTACTGTCCAGTGTAGCCGGGCTGACAGGCTGTGCACTGGTAGCCTCCATTGCCAAGGCTCTCACAGGTGGGGGAGAACCTGTTACAAGAGGTACACACACAGACAATTAGCTAAGCGGCAAAGCAGAGATGAGGTTTAACATCAACCCAGGCTACAGCGTTTTTACTAAAACTGGGCAACAAGATCTTGATTTAGGAAAAAAGTGAGGACACAAAATCAAGTTGATTTCAGTGGGAAAGTGAATATGCAATATATCATGTTTGCAGGAAACAGGTTAATATTGCAACTGAAATAAACAGTCCAATTTGCTGTGAACAAGAGCAAGTGAGCCGGCCACAGAGTTGTCTTGAGCTATATATAGAGGGGGGTATGTGAGGTCTTGGTGTCCGTGCCAGTACTCACTGGTTGTCTGGGTCAGTGTGAGGGCAGGCGCAGGGCTGGCAGTCCTCCGGAGTGCCAACAGTGGGGTCACCGAAGAAGCCGGGAGCACACTGCTCACACAGCTCACCCTGGGTGTTATGCAGGCAGCTCTGGAAGGAGAAATGAATGCTCCTGTTTAGACATCTTAAATATTTTTGTATGTCTGATTACTGTTATTTATTTAGTCCTTTCTGTTGTCTGGAAATGTTAAACAGTTGCCTCTGCCTGTCTTGACCAGTTCTCCTTTGAGAAATACATTCTTAATCTCAAAAGGACTTAACCTGGTTAATTAATGGTTAAATAAAACAAATAAAAAGCATCTACCCATCTCATCAAGGCATTAAAGTCTAGCGAAAAACAACACCAATGTCAGTCTAATAAAATGCTTTATACCGTGCAGATGCCAGTCTCAGGGTGGCAGGAGTCAGAGTGGCCGTTGCATTCACAGAGCTCACAGTGGCCCAGGTATAAGCCTCCTCCAGTGCGTGTGTATCCAGGTCCACAGTCCTTAACACATGAGACATTATGTGATTTAGACAATGATACAACAATCGATATTTTAAAGTGGCTACTTGTGGCCTTTGGACAAAAGTGGTAGTGTTTTTACGACGCCAGCTGTTGTTCCTGGGTGAGTGTACCCGGACAAAGGCATTAAGAAAAACTATAGAAAACAGCGTTCTTTGCACTGATGGTCTCGTTTGCTGCAACATGCAATTCATGATCATCAGAGGAAAAAATTTGACTGTTTCAGAAATATTTTAAATTTCCTCATAGCTACTTTAAACGAAGCACACACAGTCAATAAAACTCAAATCACCTGGCAGGAGAGTCCCTGGTACCCGGGTGGGCAGCGGCACTGCTCCACCTCTAAGGCCTGGGCCAAGCCGCTGTAGTTGGGCACGGCCACTTCCATGTTGACGTCAAAGATGCTGGAGGATCTCATCTCAGTGGAGTAGGAGGCTCGGATCAGGATGTCATCCAGATCAGCCAGAACCATCATCAGGTGCTCTCGGGTGGCCGGCATGCCGTCAGGGCGACGCCAGTTTTCCTGCAAAAAAAATTTAAAGAATTGTTTTCTTGTGCAAAAAGAAGTGTTTTTAATTAGATTATATATTTTTATATATATTGTGTGCTTTATTTTTCATTTTCTTTTCTTTTCTGGTATTTCATCCATGTTTTTATGTTAATTCGCTTTATATTTCAATGTAAAGCACTCTTGTTGCAATGCCTGCATGTCATTTCTTTATTGTAGCACTGAAGCAATGGTGGTATACAAATAAAGTTAATGTTTATATTCTTATTAGAAATAAATGTGTGACTTTATTTTTGATAAATAATAATTCATAATGTAATCATTCCTTTAATATTTCCTGCAAGAAGATACAACTTTTCCTTGCGTTTCTGGAGGAACGTAAGAAACCAGCGGCTGGATTCAGTCACGGGTCATTTCAAACAGACTTTCTGTTGACTGTATTAACAAGGTTATTATGATCCACTCACCTCTCTAAAGACAACCTCAAACTGGTGTGTCTCTCTGCCTCCCTGCTGCCTCCTCTGCCACGTCTGACGGGCCACCAGAGTGATGTCGTTACCCTGCAGGAACAAAGATGACAGGTGAGTCAATGCTACACATGCATAAAACCATGGAAGATGATAGTGAATGAGCATTAGGGAATACTCACAATAATCTGGACGTCACCATCGTCGAGCAGTGTTCCTCTTGGTCCGGCCACGTAGGAGATGCTATATTTGAGCTTACCGCCGTATGACCCAACCTAAAACAAGGTTACCAGGGGATAGGCTTTAGGTCATTTACAATGCTGAAAAATCGATGCCAGATGGCTCCTTGGGGCGGTGCAAAGTGTGCCTTTACAAGAATGTGAGGGAGCAAACTTTATGAAAGGAAACACACAGTAGTAGGGGATATTTGTGGTGTCTGTTTCTTGTTGTAAGCAACAGATGGATTGTGTGTGGTGGATTATGTGCATTAAAACTTACATTTGTCATGGTAACGTGGCACAAGACAGGTAGAACAACTAGAACAATGTACTCAAGGGTCAAGAGGACACTTTGAGAATGGTTAATCATGGACATGTGAGGGGATGATGGGATGAAGGGCAGTAGGGAGGCTGGCTGGTGGATACTAAAGGTGTTGTATTATTTTTGTGACCACAAAGGTCAGTGGGGGACGCCAGCCCGATGTTTACACAGTTACCTTATCCCCTGTGAACTGATCTGGGAGCTGCCAGTAGAGCAAGTCATCCTGCTGCAAGCTGAAACCTTTGTAGACCAGAGCGTACTGAGAGGCAGAGGAGGAAGGAGAAAGCATGAGAAAAAATAAGCCCGAGATGGAGAGAGAGAGAGAGAGAGAGAGAGAGAGAGAGAGAGAGAGCGAGAGCGAGAGAGGCAGAATTCACAAGCAGACAAGAGAAGCAGTACAAGCAGTACAAGCATGCGGAAGAGTAACGCCCGACAGGAATTTTGGGACAAACGTGTGACACACTACTCTTTCAATTACATGTTTTCTACTGCGAGCGTTATTGAAGGCTCCCGCTGATGGTTGGATAATAGCATCCATTTAAGTCACACTGTGCGTTTACTGACAGCTAAAAAACATCAACTTCCACTGTCTGTAATGGGGGAAAAATGAAAGCCTTATAAGCGCCTCAGTAAGAGGCTGTGTTAAAGCAGACAACAGCATAATGACAGAGCGTGGTAGAAACAATGTCACTCTCAAGTGGACAATTACAGTGACAGCACTGAGTGGGTGCTATTTGCTTAACAATGGTAAATACCACCCAGTCAAGCAGTGGAACTGTGTGAATTATCTTCTCTTTGTTAACTAAATATTGTCCGCATTACTTCACTATAGAACACTAATCTGTTGTTAGGTGCTCTTATGAGTTTCTGAACTAAACATTAACTGCCCTGGACAAACAAACTGAGGACGGCTGGTTGTTAATTAACTTTATAAAGCTTTACTATCAAAGACAAAGGCCAGACATGAAGTTCACACAGTCGGTCATGCCACTGTCTACCTTGCTGCGGCCGCCAGAAGAGCTAGTCTTGCTCACTGTGTTCTTGCTCTGTTGATCCACATCACGGCCACATCCCAAAGAGAAATACAACAAGTCACCAATATGACAAATAAACAAACACAAAAAGTCTTGTAAACCTTAAAGCCTCTGGAAACCTGCTCTAAAATAGTAAAAAAAAAATCAATATTTAATATCAAAGTTAGGTGTCTCAATAAGCGTTTACAAAGATCTGATTGAAAATAAATGTTCATAAATATAATAAAACTGAGTAAAAAAAAAACTGATGTATTACTGTCTAGGCCATTTGACAGGTCTGTGTGGGCATGGCAACATTCATTGAATTTATAGAATGTTCGGGCAGAGAACTGCTGTGACTGGTTCAAAATATGTATTGTGTAATAAGAAGGAATTTCTGGAAGGTAAATCAAACTTCAGATGCTTACTTTCATGCAATTAAATTACATTATTAGAAGGATTATTTTTTTTTTAACAGGGGCTTTAATGCAAAACCTCTGACAAAGTGTACCTGCAGATGCGGAGCTTGGCCTGGGGAATAGACTTGGGGCCTGGTCGGCCTAACTGAAGAGGACACAGCGGACGGACGAGCAGGGGGGCTCAGGTTACGCAAAGACCAGCGAGAGGATGAGGAAGAGGAGGAAGAGGAAGAGGAGGAGGAGGATGAGGAGGTAGGGACTCGAGAAGAGGAAGAGGAAGAAAGGGATTTGGAGGGAAAGAATGGAGGGGGACCGGCTCGTCCATTGGAGAAGTTACCAAAAAGCGCCCAGATCTCATCGTCCAGCTTTTTGACATCTGCCTGTGGAGGCTGAAGAAGTGGGGTACCGGAGATACAGAAGATACTTAACCATGGGAACAGTCAAATAGATGGAGACTGGGGTTTTAAAATGTTCATATCGTTGTTGTGAGGAGGTAATCATGCCGAGTCATGCTTTTTAGTCAACGATGCTTGGATGTGCTTTTTCGCAAAACAAGGCTCTGGCTCACTCCAAACGGTCGGGTAAGTACAGGTAAAACACAAAAGTACAACAACGTCTTGTACTGTAGAAAACATTTTCCTGTGACTTTGAATACCAACTCCGACCTCTTCAAGACCCACACTCGTGCAAATGTTCACACACAGTCTGAAAACATGCTCCTACTGTACACTGTGACCCTTCATCAAATCAAGGGGATTCTTCATGCTGCCATAGCTATATACCGTCAGTGAGTGTATTTATTTCCATTAACGTCCTAAAATTCGGAGTGTGTTAGCTTTATCCCTATAAGAAATACTGTGCGTCAACTATTTTCATTAGACGTGCGAGTGCTACGTTTGCAGTTCATACCAAATACCTGGCTAGCTCTTTTGGACCTGTGGCTGTCTTTATGTTCAGAGGCCATTAAGTTCCAGATGGAAGCATCCTTCCTTAGCCGCTCCTCTGGCAAGTTCGAGTCACTCTATTGATGTGGATAAAAGCAGGCCTCTTTGATCACTTTCCTTATCACTGAGCTGACGGTATTTGGGGAGTGTTATGGTAGATGTTCTTCGAGCAAAGTTAAACTGTATGAAGCTCTTAAATGGACCGTTAATGATCAATCCATTTACATGGATCCTGTGATGTGGAGCAGAAGGCGGTTTCTGTGTGCAATATGGTATGTAAGAGGTCAAATCTAGGTGCCTGGTGGTCACCTTCAGCCACATACACATACAATGCTGTAATACACCATGCTTGCAAAACACATTTCAGTAGACATCAAGAAAACTATTAAAACCATTAAAAATTATGTGTATCCATAATGCAAGACAAAGCACCACATAAAAAGTACAATGTGTGACATGATACACAATGCCACATCAACAGTTGCTCAAACATGCCACACAGCACTGCACTTAAAAACAAAACCTTCAGTCACAACACGACAGCCCATAACTGGCATTACTGTACCTGCTCTGCTCGTTTCATGCGAGAAAACAAAGAATCTTTCTACAGAGAGTTCAGGGGCACAAACACAAGACAAATGGAGACCCATGTTATGTATGTGAACATTGGGGCCATTCAATCTGTGCACATCATTTTACCCTCTGTGGTTCACAACCCGTTTAAACTTAACTTGAATATTATTTTTTTTAAATATCTGATGATACGATAAAGATATCATGAAAATAAAATCACAATAAATTACCGCATCATTTTTATTGGCACAGCCCTACTTAAGACACAGATTTAATGAGATGAAATTAAACATAGCAGTCTGAAGAACACAAAAGAAGTCGGAAGGCGAAATCGGCTTGAAAAAAAGAGGTTTGAAAAAGGAAGGCAAAGCAGCTAAATTGAGGCAGAAATATATAATAGGCGACGGCGTGGTCTACAAGTTTCTGATGAGTGTTTGGTCAACCCCATCTATACAATGTAAAGGGGGCCATGGTTTTGCTCTGGCTGATGTAGCCGCTGCATGTGCTCTTTGCTACTGACCTTGTCTCCCTGGTAGACCTCGGGAAGCTGCCAGTAATGAGGCTCCTGTCCCAGGTAGTCAAAGTTGCTGTAGGACAGCTGAGTGCCTTCAGTGGAGATCTCCACCGTGAAGCCAGTGGCGATGCGGTTGGTGCGTTGACGGTTCACCAGAGCGAATCCCTGGAAGTTCCCTGGAGAAAAGACTGTGGACACCTGAAAAAACACACATTAAACATGGCAATTAATCTCCAGTAGAAGATATAGTAGAAAAAACTTGCAAAAGCAGGTGCGTGTGATTCTTGTGTTGCAAGTCATTTAAGAAGTCAGCACCGGTGCAAAAGAGGGGTTTACGTTTCAATATGTCTTAATACTACTATCAGTTGATTGACTTGTCTGTTATTGTTTTGCTCCCAAACCATAATTTTTTGATATGCCCGTGTAAGGCTTACCCTAAATGTGAAGTCTATTTGTGACCTTGTACACTTCACATTTCAAACCCTGTTAGGTCAGGCGAAATGCTGAAAGTCAAAGAGTTTTTCCCTGCAGCTATTCACTTAACAGGACAGCGTGGGTGCACAGAAATAATTGCCTACATGGGGAGATCAGTCAGTCATTCTCTGACCAAACACCACTTATGAATGTAATCTCACTGGCTTGGAACCACTTAAGAGGGTGAATTTAGACCACACACATATTTTTATCTCTAAGGTACATGTTTAAAGGTCACCTATTATGCAAAAAGCACTGTCTCAGTTTTCAACATTAATATGTGTCGCAGGTGTGTTCACAGACTACAGACCTTTTCTCAACTTCCAACTTTCTAAAAAACCTGTATTCCAGAACTTTAGTGGATGTTATGACATCATAACAGGAAAAGCCACGCCCCCCCATACCAACTTAACCCAACATCCCCAGTTATCCCCTGAATCTAACCAGCAGTCCACCATATTGAGCTCACGGGTGGTGCTTGTGTCCATTCATGGGTCTTGCCAATTAGAGCAGACTGGGCTTTTTGAAGGCGGGGCTTAAAGAGATAGGTGCTAAAACAGAGCATTTCAGACAGAGGCTGAAAAGAAGAGATTCAGCTATGGCATGTGAGAAATATAACGTTTTTTTTTGGACAGTACATTGTGTAAACAGTTTCTAGGAGAAGCCCAAATTTTGAATCTGAAAATGAGCATAATATGTTACATTTAAATCCCTTTCTAATATGATTTCTGCTACTGCGTTTAGCTTTTTTAACTTACATTTGGTTTGGGTGGACAGAGGTTTTAAATGTTCTGTCACTGTGTCTTGTAGCATTCAAAGGCCTTACCATGTCTCTGAAGTAGTTAGAGCTGGAGCACTGCTGAGTGACGCCCATACAGAAACAGGATAGGCAGCCATCTTTGTTTTCCTGACCAAGATGGAAGTGTCCGGGCTTACAGTTGGCGCAAGACGGGCCTTCAACGTTCATCTGAAAACACAATTCGGGAAATGACATACAAGGCAGTCCATTGTAGTCTGCCTTAGAAGGGGGAAGGAGGATACAAAAGGAAACAACGACTAGAAAATAATTGGAAAAAGTGTCTTTGGTTGGTTACCTTGCAGCGGCACACACCACCATTGCAGTTTTCCATTCCTCTTTGGTCACAGTTATAACAGTTAACTCCATTGCCGCCAACAGTACATGTCTGTCCAAGCTGCGGGTTGCCAGTGTATCCTTGGGCACATCTGAAATAATAAAATAAAACAATGGGTTTAAGTCACTATTTTCCAGCAAAGGGGATATACATTTGAACCCAAAGCCCAATGAGGCAGGAAACTGGAAAGTCTGCATGATAAGATATATTAGATGTATCATGCCTAGGAGTCTTCCTGGCCCAAGCCAGACCTTCACGACAGACAAAGGGCTGAGTCATTCAGACAAGGTGCAAACAAGTAACATTCATACAAAAGCAATAGTCTAATATTAAAAAGTATCTAAAAACCACAGACACCCTGCTGATACATTGAATACAAACAGTTTTCCCAGAAAACAAAGATAGTCAAAATTATGAAATATTGCTTGCATTGGAGATGGATGAAGCATAGCCGCTGCAAAAAAGAATACAATTCAACATGTCTCAGATGTTGATTCCATCTCTCATATGAGTGTGGTACAGCTGAAATTCAAGAACACCTCTGCACCGGAACAGAAACATGAACATTTAGAGAATCACAAAAAAAGAACCGTTTCAGGAAAAAAAGAGGCAAGGATAGTTGATATAATAAGTTGCAGAAGAAGACAGCAAGCTGCTACAGAGGGAATATATTTCAAATGTTGCTACAAAAGCAAAGCAATTCACCTTCAATCCAAGCAAACATCGCCGCTGCCACCAGAGCAAAGGCTAGTCTAACCACAGATCTAACCTGAGGACAGCTGCTTTCAGTCTTACCTCACCTATCCTCTGGTAGGTCCGCAGGTCAACAGCAAACAAGAGGACTTCCCTGCTAAAAACTTGCTTTGGGGAATCGTATTCAAACCAGCTCCTAATATGTACAGTATTTTCTAAGATGTAGTTAACTCAGTCCTTCCAGTCAGTGTTGTTTTATAGATTTAAAAATTTGCATTAATTAGAATAGAAAATACATCAAAATAAATATACGTAGTCATGTGAAAAAGCTATAAAAAAGGTCCAAAATTAAAGGCTATTAAGAAAAGACAAACAGCTCTTGATAAAAAAAACACAACATGACTCACATTAGATTAATACTGAACTGAACAAATCAAACAATTACACAAGAACATTAGAAACGTGTATTTTTCATAAGAATGACATAGAAATTATCTTGAAAACTGGGAGATTCCTCACATCTCTACGTATGCTGACGATGTGATAGTTGTTCAGTGATACAACAAACCTTGGTGCTGCTAATTGAAATATTGGGGGAAATGCTTTGGTATGGACAACTTCTGGCTAGATTGACATGAAACTAACTAAAGATATCCATGGTCTGGAAAAGATGAATCCAGTTTTTTTTAAAAAGGTATTTGCCATATTAGTTTAGCGTGTTAACATACTAACTTTAGCTAATTAGGTGCTAGGTGAAACATCCGGCAACATTCTTTTGATTCACCTGCTTAGGACCATAATGAATATGACAACTTTCATGGCAATGCCACAGTCTGAACAAAGGTGTTGGAACAACAGATAAAATACTGCCATTACAAAAGACGTATGCTGTTTTTCTCTTCCAACATTCATATTTATAAAATATGCATATGTTCTTTAACCTATTAACTTTTCTTTTTAAGGCAATCAAATCAAAATAGAACATGATAAGGCTTGGGGATTCAAAACATTCAGGTTTCAGCACCGGCATGAACTGCAAACAACCTGTCTTAAAATCAGAGAGTAAATAAAAATGGTCAAAAAAAAGGGGTGGGGATGATGCTTTTTAAACTTGAGGTAGTCCGCTTATAACACAATGGACAAATGTATATGTACATAAGGAGGTTCTAATGCTAAGCTATCTCTTCATAGAGGGATTTTGTGCAATAATAAAATACAACTTAATAGCCAATTGTATCAAAATCACAATAACACATTAAAGATCTGGAAAGTACACAGAGTCATAAAATCAATCCCTTCATAAAGTTCCATTGACGTAATAGCAGTAACAGACAGTATAAATATCAGGATCCAAGCCTACAGATATAAACAATGAAAATAAAAAAAATATAATAATAAAACGTAACAGTTTATTCCCAGTCGTCAGGGATGATTTTAATAGGAATGGCCAGCCTTCCCAAGACAACGTGAAGAGAACCGTCTTGACTATTTTTCTGCTTTGGAGACTTGTAACCCCCATTTAAGAGTTTCAGTAGGTCCAAAACACCAGAATTACCAGAGTTTTTCCTCTTTTTCTGCTTTGGTTTTTTAGTCGACTTGGTTTTAGTGGGAGCTGATTTCCCTTTGGATGTTGTGTAAGACTTCTTTGCACGTGTAATCTTGGTGGGCTTTGTGGTGGTAGAGGTGTTCTTTGCAGAATTCTTAGTTTTGTGAGAGACCACCTTGTATGAGTTGCGCTCAGTATTTTTCTCCTTTTGGTTCGAGTTAGCCTTCTGCGGCGTTGACGATTTCTTCGTATTGCCTTGTGACGACTTTCCACCCTCCTCAACCTTCTTTGGAACCGGTGCGTCTGATCTAAACGCCTTGTTACGTCCGCTGTTTTTGATAGGTAATGCAGATTCCTTCTTATTGGCGCGGTCAGGCTTTGATTTGTGAGACGGAGGCTCCAGTTGAAATTTCGTGATTGCTGTGTGCTCTTTTTTAACTTGCTTTGCTTTGGTTTTGCTCGGCTGTGAAACAGGTTTAGCCGTCACAACGGACCGCCGACCTCCTGGCCTTTTTGTCTCTGGCTTCGCCGTAGTTTGTGATTTAGCTTTTAAAGAAGCCCTAGGTTTACTCAGCGTGCTCTTCAACTTGATGGTTGACTTTGTTGAGGATTGTCTTTTGGGTGACCTAGTGACTGGCTTTAATTGTGTGGTCTTTTTCACTGGTGCGACAGTTGATGCTTTGTGGTTTCTCCCTTGTTTGTTCGGGGGAAGTCCTGGGGTGGGTATGCTTTTGGGCACCATCGCTCTACTTTTAAATGGCGTTTCAGTAGCTATAAGTCTGACTGTGGGCTGAGGTGTTGAGTATAAAGGGAGTGGTAGGACTGTAGTGAGCATAGGTGCAGCCCTCTTTTCTTGAGGTGAACGGGAAGTGTGTCGTGTGCGTTTGATCTTGTTCATCTCCTGAGCCAAAGCAGTGAAGCCGTCTATCAGGATCTCCAGCCGTCCTTCCAATCTGCTCAGACGGTCCTCCATGTCCGTGTAGCTTTTCTCCATCTCTGTAACCTTTATGACCTTCTCCACATTTGGCCTGATAGCGATGAGCTCCTTTAGCTGGGAGTTGAGTTGACTCTGCTGGTCCTCCATACCGCGAAGGCTCTGCTTCATATCGAGCGTGTTTTTCTCTAGCATGCTCAGTCGCTGGTTAAACGTGTTCAGGTGAATTCGGAGGAGGCGCTGGAAGCTGGTGTGTCTGCTCTCTGGGCTGGGTGTGAAGCGTGGCGGGAGCCTGGGTATTGATCTGTTGGGGGCGACTGAGACAATGGCCACCCCAGATAAGGTAGTGGAGCGGGTAGTGCGGTGGTGGACCGTGATGGAAGCCTTTTCAGGGATAACGATTGTTTCTAGAGTTGGCCATTGGTCGTCGGCGCTATGGTCATCGTCATCATCTCCACTGCCATACACCACTATCTCTTTCTCCAGGCTGAAATTGAATACTGCTTCGGCTCCACACGCCAAGGGTAGAAGGCTGTCTATGAAGAGGTCCCCACAACTGTCTGCAGATGGCATCTCTTCTCTTAATGTCAAAACAGCAGAATCAGGTATGATGCAGCAGGCAGATACGTTCAAATAATAAATGGTTTATTTACAAGTTGCCTCTTACATCCCAAGTCACCTCATCATCTTTGCCTTTCGGAGCGGCAAAGATTTTTCAGCCAGAAGGGAGTCCTCATAAATGCTACATTTATGTCGTAGTAACCCCAAAAAATACATTTGGTCTACTACAGACAGACACACACATAAACAACCAACACCTTAAACATTTTGCAACCAGCAAAAGCGCAAAGCTGAAGCAGAAAGCAACCTCTGAGAAGTATTTTTGGAGGTAAAGGAAGGGAAAGAAGAAAGCAAAATATCTAAAGACAGCTTAACTTAAGGTTTCCTCAGGACACAGAAACACTGTCATTTCTCTTTTGGCAAAATATATTTTCCAAAAAAAAAACTACAATCTGAGTAATAACATTCTCTTTACCACCAAAGGCCCCAATAGCATAACAAAGATACAATTGTCTACCACAGCAGAAATAACCATAAATTTTTGTAAATGAATAAATCCTAGAAAACAATATCCAAAAGCAGATCTGGAAAAGCAAAGACAAAATACAAAACTTCCCAGGTTCATCAGAATGGGTGGCACCGATTTTGCATCCCCCATCCCTCAAATGACACCACTCAATCACAACTGGTGAGGCAAAAACAAGAGGGATGCGAACCACACACATGCTTATAGCCCTTTTTACTGTGAATGAAAACACTTTGTGCCATTGCCAGATTCCTGCTAACCTTGCTGCCCGCCCACCCGGATATCCCACACACACACACTGAGCAGTGTCCAGAGGGCCGTAAGAGGAAGACAGAGTGGAAAAGGAAACAGAGGAAAGATAAGGAGAATGGGGAGGGGGGCGTACCTTTCACAGCGTCTGCCAGTGTATCCAGGGGGACAGCTGTCACAGGTCGGCTGACCGTCGGAATCCAGATGACAAGTCGGGGAGAATCTGTGTAAAAACAGGGTCACACACTAACCATGAGAATGACGTTTGTGGCAGTAATCATATACATATTTAGAGTATATAATGTGGGGTGTGTGCACTTTTTATTGATATGGCTGTTGTTTTTATGTAAAGCACTTTTCTGTGATCTCTTTGTGTATGAAAAGTGCAATATAAACAGAGTTTGATTTAGCTTCTACACAACATTAACAATGATGTGAATGAATCTGAATTAACTCAAGTTGAAAAGACTTAAAGACATGTACTTACTGGTTGTGGGAGGCCGTTCCAGGACAGGGGCAGGCTTGGCAGGCCTGAGGGCCGCCCGTTGCAGGGTTTCCATAATAGCCAGTCTGACAGCGCTCACACCTTGGCCCGGCAGTGTTGTGGAGACATTGCTTTTGGTCAGGAAAAAATAAAAAGGTGAGATCCATGGAACAGTTGTATAATGCAGTATGTACGTGCGAGCGACAGTGTGTTTCCACATGTCGGGATTTGCCAAGAAACCATTAGCGCATTCCACTGCAGAGATCAAAGCAGGTTACAAAAGAAAGAAGAGTGGCAACAAAAAAGAAAACCTACCAGACACCTGCCTGTCTCCGTATCACAGCCAGTGGCGTGACCGTTGCAGTCACACCTCTCACATGTGCCCAGGTAAAGGCCGGAGCCGGTCCGAGTGTAGCCTTCTTCACACTCCTGCAACGACATGGAAAAAACACCTCGGGTAAGAGACGAGTGAAGACAAAGAGGAATATGTCTTTGTTCCACTGCAGCGGGGAGACAGACAGCAATTAAGGACTGTGATGGAAAAAGAGATTTTGCTTAGCTGTTCTTAACAAGCTTAGGCATATCTGTGTCTTCACTTTTCAAACTAAAACTAAGTTTAACAAAGTAATCTATGTCTATATCTTTCTCCCTCGGAAATAGTAGTGTGACAACAATGACAATGACAACAAAAAATCTTAATCTAAAGATTTTCTTGCTTTTTTCTGACCTTGAACCAAATCAGTCTTTATCGGCAAATTTTTTATTTTTTTTATATGTCATGGATGGAGACGGGGTTAATTGTGCTCCTTCCATACTTAGGAAATGTGATGATGAATAAGTCGTCTCTATGACAACTGAGCAGACTTAAGCTGCCGATGAAGACTGCTCCAAAAAAGCTAGTAAGGGCAGATTTCCTTTCACATTTTTGCGTACCCCAGGCAAAATTAAATATTTAGTACAACAGATATAAACGTACATTTTAATAAATAGAATAAATATAGATCTCATGATAATATGGGTCATAGAAAACAAAGTTTAAAGGCAGTGCGGAATCATATATCATCATTAAGTGGACCTTTAATTACGATTTTCTTTCCTAAAATCAAACTAAACAAAAAAAAAATTAAATGCATACCTGGCAAGAGGGCCCTCTGTATCCCTGAGGGCAGGCGCACTCTTCCACCTCCAGAGCACGTTCTTTACCGGTGGGTTGAGGAACAGCAATGTCCATCTTGATGTCTGAGATACTATTTAAAACACACACAGAAATCACACAATTATCCACACAACCTTTTTGGATTCATTTAAATGTTTGTGAATGAGTTTTAGTAGTAGTGACAGAATAGCACCGTACCTGCTCTCTGCAATGTTGTCTGCGTATGTTGCCCTGATCATGAAGACAGTAACGTCAGACAAGGCCATCAGCAGGTGCTCGCGAGTGCAAGGCTGCCCATCTGCGCGACGCCATGACGACTATAAGAGGGATTGGAGAATGTAGAAAAGACAAAAGTTAGTCTGGTAACATTGTGTGAAGGGTTCAGATTTAGGCAAAGTATGCTCCCCCCATAAACAATGAAACACGCCTCTCTGAAGGTCACGGTGACTGTTTGTGGGACCCGTGAGACAGGCTTGTTCCTGGGGTAGTGTTCCAGGAAGATGCCATTGCCCTGGAGAACCACGTCCGGCTGGCCGTCGATCACCAGCGAGCGCGGCAGCCCTTCGAAGCGCACGGTGTAGCTCAGCTCCCCGCCATAAGCTGTCACCTGGTGGCAATATGGCGGAAAGAGAAAAAATTCATCTCAACAAAGCTGGATAGTGGAAAGGTATTTCATCCTTATGATACTGGGAATGTGTGTGTGTGTGTGTACTGTGTGTGTGTGTGTGTGTATGTGTATGTGTGTGTGTGTGTTGGGGGGGGGGAGTCACAAGACAACCATGCTGGGCTGAACTGTGAATCCAAGCCAAAGGGTCAAGTCATGTCAAGTTTATTTATATAGCCCATTTAAAGCTGCATGACCGATGTGCTGTACAATTTAAAAAGGGTAAAACAACAGACACAAAGACGTCATAAAATCACAGGGAAAAGGTAACATTAAAAGAAAACTTTTAAGATATCATTAAAATAATAGTAGCTAGTAAGTACTAGTGGAAACTGCTGGGATCAAACATTCTCATCTAGAGAGGAAGGCTTAAGAGACGAGGAAGGTGAGTCTTTAATAATAATGATATGAACTATTCATAGGACTGGAGGCAGATGTGTTCAAAGGGAGGATGGCTGTGTGGATGAGTGCAGCCTTTTCATTTTGACAAACATGTTGAGGCTTGACTGGGAGTGAGACAGGAAAAGGGGGGCAGAGAAATCTCACTTTTTTTTCTTCTCTCTCTCTCTCTCTCTCTCTCTCTCTCTCTCTCTCTCTCTCTCGTCTGCTCTCTTCCTTTGTTGTCTTTCTCTCTGTCTCACCTTATCGCCTCGGAAGCTCTCGGGCAAGACCCAGTAGTAGATATCTCTGGAGACGCTGGAGAAGCCGCGGTAGACAACTTCAGAGGAGCCCTTCTGGGAGATGCCTTCAGAGATAGTTCTAGTGTTGGCGCTGTTGGAGAGCGTGAAGAGCTGCCCGTTCACCCCGCCTCGCACCTTAGGAGAGACAGACACACACACACACACAAACAAACAAACAATAGGCTCTGAATGAGATACGAAGGGAGATTTGACAGCAAAAAGGCATCGACTGTTTTTGCACATTAGATCTCGGAAGGATTTGCTGATACAGCACTCTTGAGTCAAACTTTGATAGCCAAAAAAAAAAGAGTTATCAACCCCCTCCTCCTTCTAGCGTTCGTTAGCTTGGCAACCCTCACCTGGTCTCTATTCCAAGTGGAGCTGGCACACTGCTTGGTGACGCCCATGCAGAAACAACGCAGACAGCCCTCGGGGTGGGTCTCCGATAAGTGGAAGAAGCCGGGCTTACACTCGTTGCACAGAGCGCCCGCCACGCTGTTCTGCACGTGCAACACAGAAGAAGAAAAAAAAAACATATGTCATCAATTTGGCCTGTCAAGCTCATTTAAAAATATGATAAAAATAAAACAGTGTGACGCGTCTCCCTCACAAAACCACAAATTAGCAACAGATTTCACTATCATAAATAATGTTTTTCACATAGCACATAGTTTTGTCTGTGACTAGTGCGTTATATACCTTGCAGCTGCACGGTCTGCTGTTGGACGTGATAGATCCTCGGTTATCGCACTTGGAGGAGCTTTCTGCAGAGAGAGAGGGAGAGAGAGAGAGAGAGAGAGAGAGAGAGAGAGAGAGAGAGAGAGAGAGAGAGAGAGAGGGAGAGAGAAGTGGAAAGTGGATGACATATGGGGGAATAAAGTGCACCAGCCATTCTGCATACCTGAGCAATGAACACATACTACATTCTACTGTAACACCGGCATGAGAAAAAAGAACCCGTCTGTAATCATTACAAAGGGTTAAGACCTCTCCCAGTCATATCGCTGGACGACCGAAGTGTACAACAGGTAAAGCAATCCAAGGATGGTTTCAGTTGATTTCATGCCTTGTGGGGAGAATTTCAAAAATGTCGGCAAATTTTTTTGACTTTATTATACTCACGGGTGGGAACACATTTTCCATTAGGCAGAAGAGGGTTGCCCTGGTAACCAGCAGCACACCTGAAATAAAAACAAGGCGAGGAGAGATATACGATTGAGCTACTTAACAGAAACATTTGTTATCGCTCGATCAATCTTCATTTGTCAAAGGCGTATCCGAGTGTAGTTGGTTGTGTTTTTAACATCTATCATAATCATATGGTATTGAGAAGACATTTTTCATTACCGCCAGTCATTAAAGATTAATAGAGTTTCCTTAAAACCCTATTACTGTACTTGCCATTACAAAACTAATTGACCTGTCATTTTTAAAAAGGCACAGGTAAAGATATCAGTTTCCTCACTTTTCACAGCGTCGTCCTGTGTAGCCGGGCCTGCAGGCGTCACATGTCGGCTGTTGGTCAGTATCCAGGAAGCAGGTGTCAGAAAACCTACAATCGGTTAAACATTGGAAAGGGTGGGTCAATATATAAGAAGTAAAAAGAATAAAATAGTGCTCGATTCACCAATGATGTCTTGTGTGTGGTGTGTGTGTGTGTGTGTGTGTGTGTGTGTGGGCTGTATAACCTTACCGGCGTGAGGTCTCATAGTAAGGGCAGGGGCAGGGCTTGCAGTCGTCGGGGCGACCTCTGCTCGGGTCACCAAAGTAACCCGGGCGACACTTGTCACACTGAGCGCCCTCTGTGTTGTGCTGGCAGCTCTGTGGCAAGGAGAACACACTGGGCATTATCATACTGCATTATGCACGCCACTCAAAATAGATTTAAATGGATAGTTTGACATTTTGGGAAATCATTTTATTACACTTCTTATTGTAGGATTTATTGAGAAGATCCAATACAATACCACCTTACTTTGTTGTACCTCTAAATTATAATGGCTGAATGAATGAATGAAATATTTATTTAAAAAAAAATAAAATAAAGAAAAAATAATAACAAAAAAGAAATAATATGAAAAAAAAGTATAAATGAATCAATCAAAAGCTCATTTAAACATAAAAACATAAAACATACTAGACCCGTTTGAAAAAGGGTTAGGAAGAAGCTTGGAGTTATCGAGTCTTACCCCCATTAACACAATATACTGTATCTTTCTTTATCATTTTATATATTTGTTCAAAACATGGTAAGCCAATCATAGGTGACTGACAGCCATACTTAAAAAATAAAAAATGGAATTTGCTATTACCAGACAGTGTCCGCTGATTGTATCACAGGCGCTGGCATGTCCATTACAGTTACAGCCAGCGCAGGTACCAAGATAGGAGCCGCCCGGGACACGTTCAAAACCAGAGGAACACGTCTCACAGGACAGGCCCGAGTATCCAGGAGGACATCTGGGAAAGATACACATGGTGAGTGTCATCCAGTCGGGCCTTTTTTAATCCAACTGTTTTGATTAACACAACTGTCACTAGTGAAATGACAACACATTGCAAATTGCAAACAGCTGACTAGAGCACAGCCAAAATACATTTTCTATTTTTAGGTGATTGTTTACAGTGGAGATACTGAAAAAAAAACACAAGTAGATAGAGGGGGGAATAACATGAGAAAAAAAGAGATCATTGGCAGAAATTGAACCTGTGGCGATGTGGTAAGGCCACGCAGCCGCCCCTCATAATACATTTCAGTACGTTTTTTATTCTTTAAAGAAGATGCTTGGAAAACAGCCATTCAATGTTTGCACAAGGACATCCAAAAATGTTGCTTCGATTGTCAGATCAGCTTGTAAGGATATCCTACCTAATCATATAACCCCACATTATCATGCTAGAATCTTTACTATACTGTATGTTTTTTTTCTTTCTTTACCTGCACTCTTCGACGTCCTTAGCATGGCCCAGGATGCTGAACTCCACGGTGCTGGTATGCATGACGATGTCACTGAGAGCCACGCTGACCATGTGGTTGTCATAGATGGTGCGGACGCTGATGCTGGTCAGGTTGGCCAAGGTCATCATCAGGTCTTCACGAGTCACAGGGCGGCCGTTAGAGTGCTGCCAGTTATCCTATAACAACAACAACAGGTAGGTTTATTGTGTGTATATCCAATAACTTTAAATTCATGTTGTTTTGTTTGATAGGTGTTGAATATACGATTTCATACTAAAAGTCAAATGTAGTCATAATTGTGTTTATATTCTTCATATTTGAATTTGTAAAAAACAAAAAAAAAGTTAAAACATTTCTTGTTTTGTAGATTCTGCCCTTGTTATTAATAGAATATTTATTTTCTTGACCAGCTTTGACCTACTTCAGTGAATTTGATCTCCTTCTGGTTGACAGATTTAGCCGGGGTGGTGCCGCCTCTGCGGTACACGAGTCTGCGTCCGTTTCCGAGCAGCATCACGTCGGGCTTCTCCACCACCTCAGACAGACCGCGGGCCAGAGTGTACCGCACCTTGTACTTCAGAGAGCCTCCATAGGAGTCGATCTGGAAACAATACAAAGAAATGGTTACTTATCTAACTAATTCTGCGTACATTTGCATCTCTCAAAAAAACTCAAATCTGGATGTTGGATTTAATTTTGTTCAACATATTTTGGATATAGGTTTTATTTTTTTTACAACAAACAAACAAATACTATGTACAGGTCTTAAAAATGCAATTTTGTCATATTTTAAAGAAGAAGAAGTATCATAAATCAGACAATTAACTAAATATCAACAGATCCTATATAACCTTCAGAATAGTGTTAAGATTGATAATGGAAAATGTTGCTAATATGTAACAACATATATAAGTGATTTAGAAGTGTAGAGTTTTTTGGCTCAGAGTATTGAAAAAAAACTAATGTTGAGATAATGGCTGTTAAAGATGGTTGTATAGGAGAAATACACAGAGACAAACAGACAATGCATTAGTGAAATGAACACCTAAATGTACATTGTGGACGTTTTATTTACGCTTGTATGAATGCAGACAAGTTATGGAAGCAACATAGATACAAACATCCTTGAGATTGACAGGTGCTTGAAAAAAAAAAACAATGTTATTGTAAATAAATCTACTCTTTGTCACCTTGTTGCCTAGGAACTGGCGAGGCAGGGTCCAGAAAGAGTCAAGGTTGAGGAAACGGCGCGACAGGTCGACCAGCTGAAACTCTTCCATCTCTGGGTTAATGAGGAGCTGAGTGGAGGAGAGAGGGGGGGTGCCCGGCCGCGAGGGAAAGGTCACATTCACTCCTGGAGAAATAAAATAGACTTAAGCTCTAAATGTGAGGTCTCAAAAAGCTTTTTAATGTATCCAGTCCACAGTGTATTAGCTTCTCTTTTAGTTTCAATGGCTGCCTTGCCTTTGAAGTCTTCCTCCTGGTTGAAACGCAGGCTGATGGTGTCGCGGTAGCGGCCGGTGCCCTTGCAGTTCTTGGCCAACCCGGCGCAGAAGCAGGACACACAGCGGCCCTCCACACTGAAGTGACCATCGGGACAGTTGCCTACACAGAACAAAGGAAAGGCTTAGGGGAAAAAATACCATTTATACTCTCGCCCGGAACTAGAATTCATGTATAGTTAGTTGTAAAAACCGCAGTCTTTTCTTATGATGAACCCACAGTAAACGTGAGGCATCAGTACCTGGATTTGGAGTGGATGTGAGGGTTAGCACTCCGTCAGGGATACCAAACACCAGGCCTTTAGCGTTGATGGCCTCACAGGTGTACGCCCCCTGATCGGCTTCCTTCACGTCACGGATGGTCAGGGTGCCGCGGCCATTTTCGCTAGTCATGGAGATCCTGGACAGCACAGAAATACAGTGAAAATGATGACTTTAACAGTTAAAAAAGAGCTAAGTGCAGAGTCTACTGTAGCAGCCTGCAGAAATAACAGCCTGCAGCATAGTAAGTTTGTATGTACAATGTAGTGCGAATGAATGTATGTACAAAAGGTGCATTAAAGTGGACGAAAACTTCTGTAAACATAGTGAATGATTCAGGGTCAATGAGTTCAGTTATCATATGGCCATCAAGTAGAAGCTGTTTTTTTTCAGTCTGTTCGCCAGTGATTTGAAACAAAGACAAATTCATAGTAATTTTTTTTCATCAGTCCAAAAGATATTCAAAACCCTTGAGACAGTATTTACCATGAATCCTGTACAATCTGGAGATCAAATCAAAATTTCAGATGAAAACAATTCATTATGGTGAAACCCACCTGCCGCTGACGGGGATGTGGCCCCAGTTGAGTCTCCAGGTGATGATGGGTGTTGGCACGCCGACGGCCTGACAGCTGAACGTCACCGTGCCGCCCCGGGACACCTGAACAGACTCCTCTGGAGGGCTCGTCACAGAGGGAGGGGCTACACAGAGTCAAAGAGATGAGAGCTGATTTAACCATATAATTAAAGGTGCAGTCAGAGATTAACTGGTGAATGCTTGTTGTCAAAATCACTTTTTTTTTTAAAAATCAGTGAATATCTCCTCAACCGCTACCTTTATGTACTATGTGCATCTTGAAAAATAATCCAGCGGTAATACACAGCCTAGGCTCTGTAAACCGGCATGTTTGCTAGCTAGAGTGGGACCCCTTTGTTTACATCCCCTTGTTTACATGGCCGTTTACAAAGCCTAGGCTGTGTATTAACACCAGATTTTACAGTTCACACACAGTACATATATGTAGTGGAATTTGAGGAATCATTCACTGATTTTGGAAAAAAAGTGATTTTGTCAGCAAGTAGTTTCCAGAATTGCTGTCTCCACCATTAATGCACATGTACAAAAAAGGACCGGCATGCGTCTTGGAATTTGGCATCGGCTCATAAACGCCCCGAAAAGTCAGAGGAAAACATAACTCCCTCCGCTATATGGACGGACAATTCCCTTTCAGTTATCAGGGATGGATGGCTTAAAACAAGAAAAGCTCTGTGTGTGTGTGGGGGGCAGCAGCAGCAGCAGCAGCACATGTGTGAAAAGAGCCATGGTTCACAGCAAATTAGTCACAGTGTACAATGGAACTCAGAGGGTGACTGGAGAGGAGAGTCAAAGATGCATAGAGGGAGTGTGAAGAGTAAAGGGGGAAAACAGTGTGAAATGTGCACGAGAGAGAGAGAGAGAGAGAGAGAGAGAGAGAGAGAGAGACAAACCGAGAGAGAGAGACAGAGACAGAGAGAGAGAGAGAGAGAGAGAGACAGAGAGATCGTAAGAGCATGGAGCTGTGGACATGTGGGTAGGGGGTGTGTGAGACTTACTGCAGCCGTACTCATCTGAGCGGTCAGGGCAGTCGGGCTCTTCGTCACACTGGTAACTGGCGGGGATGCAGGTGCGATCGCTGAGGCATTCAAACTGCTCAGGGGCACACCTGTCGCTGGGACCCTTGGTGGCTGTAGTTATGAGAAAAAAATGGACATGATTCGTAAACAGTAGCTTCAATTTGGGGTTGAGAGTTTAGAGGAGAAGATTGATACCGCTCTCATATTTGTAAGCTAGATTCTTCAAGATACCCAAAGTCCAAAGTTGACACAAATTGCCTACCATCAACCCTATATAACTCACTCAACCTGCATGTATTATCTCGTTTGACAAGTTGCTGTGGGTAGCTTTACATTTTAACGCACAGATATGAGAGCAGTATAGATAGATCTTATTTGGCTCCCGGCAAGAAAGCTGGTAAAGCGTACTTCCCAAAATGTTGACAACTTGCTTAAGGAAAAACACTGCAGGTGAATAGGGCAACATTTTTTAGATGAAACTTTAAGTATTGGAAAAAAACTAATTTTGAGTTAATGGCTGTTAAAGATGGCTGTTCAGGAGAAATATGCAGATGCAAACAGACAAGGTATTGTAAAATAAACACCTAAATGTAATCCTTTGGACCTTTTCTTGGGAGAAAAAAATGAAAATGGGAGACTTACGACAGTCTGTTTCATCCGAGTTATCCTCACAGTCATTGTCTCCGTCACACCGCCACAGCTTGAGGGCACATCTGCCATTTCTACACTTGAACTCATTGGGTTCACAGGGAGATGGAGTACCTGTGTAGGGACAGAAGGGCATAAGAGCAGCCATTGTCATGTCAGTGTGTGTGTGTGTGTGTGTGTGTGTGTGTGTGTGTGTGTGTGTGTGTGTGTGTGTGTGTGTGTGTTTATATGACAACAAAAGGCTGTGCTACTTACCACATCTGAACTCGTCGCTTCCGTCCGAGCAGTCCCTCTCCCCGTCACAGATGTAGTCTCGGGGGATACACTCTCCGCTCTGGCACGTGGCCTGGTCCGCTCTGCAGGGGCCGGGTGGGGAAGGGGGCCGGGGGGGCTTCTTACTGGTGCTAGTCGTGGTGGGAGGGGTGGTGAAGGCCGGAGGTTGAACTTTGGTTTCTACAAACAAATCTATGATTAAACTCAAGCAAATATGATCAAAGTGTGATTTGCTTTATGCCTCATTTCCACTGAGCAGCAGAGTTCGGTAAACATAGGCAGTTTATCTCTCATAAGGAATTGATTCTGTCGACCAATCAACGGACTGCAGTGTGTAGCTCCACCCCAAAAGGTGGCCAAAAATAGGTGTGGATTGGCTCGCTTATTTTGGTACCCTTTCCAACTTTTGACAGTGGGAACGCAAATGAATGCGGGAATGCCGGAACCAAAACAACCACACCGAACCAAACCGCTCACTGGAAACGAGGGTCTAGAGCCTGTTCAGGGTAGGTGAACACTGTGTGTCACAAACCAGACCCTGGTAAGTCCATGCTGCAGTCAGCCGACAGCCGTGTTACAACATGCCGGCCCAGTCAAGCCACTCACCGCAATTGGTCTCATCACTCATGTCTCTGCAGTCGGGTCTGTTGTCACACAGGTATTCCATCAGGATACATGTGCCGTCACCACACCTGTGCTCATCTGGCATGCAGGGCCTGATGCCGGGGGTTACTGAGAGGAACACAGGGGGGAGGGCGGGGAGGGGGGGTGTCCATGGATCAAAACACATGCAAGCCAAGGCTACACAGTAACAGCCACAGTACACTACGCTGATGATGTCATATCACGGCACAAACACAACAAAGTGAGAGGGGAAAAAACAACAGCATCCTGGGTCCATACAGTAAGTCGATGATATTTGTTTGCACTCATTCTATTGTTGGGTGTAAAATCCACTATGTGTGTAAACTAGAATAACCGGATGGATAAGATCGATGGATCCATGGATGGATGGATGGATGGATGGATGGATGGATGGATGGATGGATGGATGGATGGATGGATGGATGGATGGATGGATGGATGGATGGATGGATGGATGGATGGATGGATGGATGGATGGATGGATGGATGGATGGATGGATGGATGGATGGATGGATGGATGGATGGATGGATGGATGGATGGATGGATGGATGGATAGATAGATAGATAGATAGATAGATAGATAGATAGATAGATAGATAGATAGATAGATAGATAGATAGATAGATAGATAGATAGATAGATAGATAGATAGATAGATAGATAGATAGATAGATAGATAGATAGACAGACACAATGACTAGACAAGACAACATAATACATACAGACACAGATAGCTTGACATACAGACTACTGTAGATAGACGGATCGATAGGTGGGAACCCCTTTATCTGCGTAAAATACATTATAGATAAAGTAACCATTACCTTTCCTATCGGTTGCCATGCCTGTGTACTGATCGATTGATTTTGTGAAAATTGCGCCAAATCAAAAGCTTTTAAGGTTTTGATCGCAGCAAAAAAACAGCAGTAGCATTTCTACTCAAACAACTCATGCCATGCAAAAAGGTCCTTGTCATTCTCTGTGGGCTACTAGTGGCCTTCAGGGGACCATACACTCAGGAGTCCACTACTTTGCATTGGTGCTTCCATGCAGAACATTCCTCAGAACACATGACCGTTTTCAAAGTAAAGGTCATCGTCAATTTTTTTTTTAACACCACAAGGAAGGAAATGCTCGACTGTTCGTTCTAAAAAAAAAACTATGCTACAGTCGTACTACGGTTGCTACGGCACAGTCGGCTCAGTCGCCATGCAGTCTCCCTGGTTACACAAACAGTACAAACCTGGCACCGCTATAGGCTCCACCGGAGGCAGAGCTAAAAAACCAGAGGGAAATGTTAAGGACACTGCCTGCCGCTCTGGTCTGGCCTTAAAGTAACTGCAAACTTGTGCGTAACAGAGTTGGTTACTTGACGGCTGGCATAATGTCTTAGTTAAAAGTGTTACCTTCTCCGAGTCTTCTGAACTGAAAGCCCTGGACTGAGGTGACGTAAGAAGCAATGGCTCCCTCCTTCACCACGTTGTAGAGCACGTTGCGGATCTGCTCGCTGTTGGTGTTGTAGTCTGAACCCACGTCCAGCTCCACGAACACGTCCACGCCGTCATCTCTTATCATTTTCCTGTGAAAAGGAAATTGAAAGGCCGGGTGAGGCTACAAACTGTGTGTGGCGTAAGGCCTAAAGTTCTTGAACTATAAACATAATTTTACAGAAAAATTAGAAAAAAAGGAAATAAATATGCTAATAAATTATTTTTGTAGGTTTTTTTTGCGGTGCATACATGGTCTCGCACATTATCTTTAGTCTGTTCCAAGTCCGACTCCTGAAAACTTACCACACGTGCCGCAATTATAGTTTTATTTGGATTGTCTTGTTTTCATGATCGAGGGAAGCCAAAATTCTAATCGAATTTGAAAATAAATTCATTCATTACAAGGAAAAGTTTATATCTGGGTCTTTTCATAGAGGATTAAGTCACAATTGATGAATTACCTACACAGTTGGTCTTGAGCAGTTTGAAAGAAAAAAAGGGAAATAAAACCTGGCCAGAGTAAGACACCCAGCACACAGCAACAGAACACAGCTGCAGGGTAGACAGTATCTACTTTGAGTGTCACACGGCGTGATTTAAAGGATTGTTTTGTTCTTACTTAATGAGGACCACGCTGACTGTCTGGACACCTGGAATCCTGTTGTAGTCCGACTCCAGCTGTCGAGGGGGAGAGAAACCAGGGCCGGATTGGGTTAAAAGAAACACGCCTGGGCCTTTCATTTACAGACATCAGGTCACGTGTACTTAAATCAGCAAAGTCATACATAACATGGTTTAACCTTATAAGGTAGCCTTAGCGTATTGTACATGAGTGCTATTCAGTAGGATGTATCCCATGATAGGGAACCCCCCCCAAGAGATATACAAGTCAAATGTAAGACTTTTTAATGCCACTTAAAATGAAATGTAATGCCAGTGTCAAGGCTATACTGGCAAAAGTAAGAAGGATATAATGGAAACTGTGACGCATTTTAAGGTACCTTAAATAAAGACCATGTGTTATAAACTTCAATTTTTATGCTTACATTGCTAAACTGTAACAATAGCTTTGTGAAGTGTGTTTATACTCTTCATAACAAAATCAAAAAATGCCTATTCGTCAAAAATAATGATCCCTCTCCACGTATTTATTTTAGCCTTGAAAAAGGCAATCAAAAAATGTCAGGAAGTTCAATACTAGCTTGGTTAAATTCAATTCAAAAATATACTCTTGTTTATAGTATAATAAATTCAATTCTTTTTTATAATGCTTTTAAGACCCTGCGGTGAGACCAGGTTACATACCGTGTCCACCACTGCTTCAGAGATCTCATTGAAACCAGTAGAGAAGATGTCCTCCAGCTCGGGGCCGTAGATAATGGAGTTGGTGAAGTTGACCAGCGCTCTGTAATAAACTACAAACATGGAGAGAGAGAGAAGGCAGGAGAATCAGTCAGTTAAACTGCACAATAACGTACAAAGTCCCACAGGCTCAGTGTTAATGTCCCCCCTGTTGCCAGCTTTAGATAGTATAAGCCCTGATTCAAGCCGTTAAGTTTATTGTACACAATCTGATATGGGATATATAGTGTTAGGGTTATTATTATTTCCCTTGGGAAAAGCCTTTGGTTCAATGTTTTTCAGAAAGTAAAAAAAAAAAAGTGGGGGAGCATGACTGTGGCTTAAATAAGAGCCACATAGAAATTATGGTTGTCTATTTCCATATCTCAAACTGTGGTGGGGGTGCTGTGCTAAAAAACCCAACCTACTGCAACATTGCACCGCACATAGCAGGCCCTAACAAGAGGCACACGCTGACACAGGCACACTCTGGGCCGACATACTCAAATATAACTGTGAAATTACAGCAGGGACTCGGCATGTGTTTCGCTCTGTATCTGTCTTTTTCTGTGGGTCACGGACAATGGAAATAGATATACTCTACAACACACTTGCAAATAATCACAAAAGCCGGGAAAAAAACCTTTGTTGCAAATACATAACTGAGTACGCTGTCTAAAGAGCTGACAAACGCAAACACCCAAAAAGACACTACATTGATATGATTTTTCACCAGATTGAAAGCGAATGATATGGGAGAATTGGAAGCTAAGTGGGAGCTTGAGTCAGCATCACTACAGTGCCAGCAGCTCCAGAGGAAGAAGAACATTCTCTGTAGTGTGAATAACCGTGGACCTCCCTCCCTCCCTCCCTCCCTCCCTCCTTCCCTCCCTCGACCCTCCCTCCACATTCCCTCCACATGTACCAAGTCAAACACATCACGCCAGCAGGCAGCTGAGAGGGCTGCAGCAGGGATTAAATCAATGGTCTATAGAAAAAGGCTATGTTAGCTGGTCCGACTCATCATTTAACATGTACGCTCGACCGGTCGACCGCGAGGCACTTTGTAGTCAGACATGAATCATACACACGCTGCAATGGCTTCCCTTTGTTTCAACTTGCTTGGGGGGTGAACTTATTCACTTTTGCCTCTGATAAAGTGTCCTTGTCTAAGTCGGGAAAATTGCAACATTGTGCCTGGCCCTGCCCTCTAATCACTCTGAAGAATTCTAAGAGGAAAAAAAAAGTTTTGTGCACTGACAGTACGATTCTCTTCTCCTTTTCTCATATGCTGCACACATAAAAAAAACGACATATATGTTGATTATGGACCATACAAAACATTTATGAAGTGTACCGTGATCTCATGCTGATTTATCCAAATGCATTGTTCAGCACAAATTCCACTGTGCCTTGTACGTAATCACCATTCAAAATAAATGAATGGAAGTTTCAAGCATTAATAGTGCTACTAAAAACTTTGTATGGAACTCATACTCTTGCGTAAGAACGAAGCCATTTCCGATTCCACATCCCAAAAAGTCTGGCATTTTTATAGGATCAACTGTTTCCATAGTTTTCATTGCCTTGAAGAATGATATTTGTAATTGCACATCAGGATCTGGTTTTTATATTAGTATTATTTGTACATCTTATTTTATATGTTTCACATTATATATCATTGTATTCATTGGTTTGAACTAACATTACTTTAGTTGTAAAACTCCCTTAAAATTCTTTAAAAAAAGTTATGCACAAACATTGTCAAAATTTCATAGCTCTATAAAATGTCTTGATGAGCAATACGTGTCATCCATTATCAACACAATTATAAAATGTCAGCTGTATCATTATAATACCAATAGTCACATGCTTAGCCCATGAAACCCTTAAAATAGCCCGGGCCCACAGGGTGCCCCGGTCTCAGACTGCTGCCAACACTTTGTTAGGGCCGGTCTGCCAGCCTCTGATTTCAGACGGGCAGTGTGGGTTTAGGAAGGAAGTCAATATTTGTACTGTTTTTCTTGCAGTCAGATGCTACTTGCAATGCCAAGAGCAAAGAGTCATGTTCTAAGTAGGCAGCTGCTGAGCCTGTTGTGACAAAGTTGCATGCCCTAATATGTGCAGAACAATAAATATGCATGCACGCACACAGACACACACACAGACACACACACACACACACACACACACAAGCAGAGAGAGACAGTGTGCAGAGAAAATACCAACACGCTTAGTTGTTTCCTCCCCTTTCCCCTTCTCCTTTGATAATTGCATATCCCCAGACATGTGCACGCTGACAGCAGACATTTATCATGTTTACCAAGACGAGCTACTTAATTAATAGTTGAAGATTTGTTGTGTCTCACACTCTTGTGCTCTGTGTTTCGCTGTGGTAAAAAAGCCTGTGGGGGAACCAAGCATTGCCCTATGCTCCACTTCACTGAGCTTTTTTTTTTGGCTTGGAAACAATTGTCCTCTCTTGCAACATTCTCTTTCCCTTATACTTCGCGGCATTGGCACAGCGAGACATCCCAGATACTCCCGGTGAGGAAAAGCCTCATCTATGACAAAGTAAACTGCGAGCATGGCCTGTGAAAACACACAGTGTGGAGAAACATGTAACGACAGAAAACTGCATTGGATTTTAGTGCAGCAGGCATAGCCCCCCCCCCCCCCCTATGGCAGGCTGCCTGGGAGCTTGCTTTTGGCTGGGCTGTTATACTGTCAGACTTGTAGGGGGAATAATTGTTAGGGCCCGAATGAGGAAACAGAAGACATGGCAACATCAAAGTCAGTCATCAAAGCGCCTCAATTGACCCGCGCATAATCTAATCACTTGAGTTGGTCCTCGCCGGCAGGTCAACAGCGGCGCGCAGCCCCAACTCTCTCTCTGTGAGCTCGCCGCGCCGATGGTCACGGACCGGCGAGTGTGTGTGTGCGACCGGGACCCTTTGATTAGGAGTGCCGGGTTGTGCCCCACTGCTAACGAGCGACTCTTTTTACTCCCGAGACCCATTCGACTGTGCATCAATCATTGTTTCCAGCAGGGGAGGAGAGTGCGTGTGTGTGTGTGTGTGTGTGTGTGTGTGTGTGTGTGTGTGTGTGTGTGTGTTGTGCTGTCAAGTGTGTTGAGTGTGAGTGATGAAAGTGTCAAAGTGCAGATATGAGGAGTGGGATGAAAAAAAAAAGTGGAGGAGAATTCCACACTCTTAATTCACAAAAACTTATTTAGCTATTAAAGCTGTTCAGCAGAACTGTGGCGGCTTTGTGCGACGGCCATGGGCCCCCTCCTCTGAAACACGTAGGGGCCTGTGCCACAAGACAAAGACTTGATTGAGCAGCGGAGCCCATAGCCTGGCCTTTAAAGCCTAGCCGCGCTGGGCTTGACCTTCAACCCCCTCAAGGCAGCGCCCACGGCATCGGCCAAGCAGCACCGCCAACCCAGAACCATTTAGACAGGGAGCGCCAGAATCCATAAGAACTAGGCCCCAAACCACACCGCCGCAGCTAGCCCATCAAAAAATATTCAATAAGACACGATTTTTCCTTTCCTCTGGGCTTTTCCTCTTTCCTCTCCCTGTCATACCCATCTCTTTTCCAAACATGTCTTTCTTCCCCTTAGAGTAATATATTTAATGTGCCAGCTGTCTTTTTCTCAGCTTAACTCTTGTAGACAGGACCCCCTGCTACTTAACCCTTTTGCTGGTGGACAGCCAAACAACACTGTCTCCGAAGGCCGCTCATTGCCCTCTGGGGGACTCTCGGGAATTACTTTTTGGCTTGGCTATTAAGCCTGCCCCGTTGTGCTCTCCCACGGCTTGCAATGTACGCATCAGAAACCACTATTGTGTGTATAGTTTAATACTCATGTTGTATAGTGAACCTGTGAGACAGCTGGTTTGTTTTCTGTGGGAAGAGCCATCTGCGTGAGGTTGAAATGACAAAAAGCGCTGTTCAAATTAAAGCTATAGTGCGTAACTTCTGCTGCCCCCCCCCCCATGAGGAATTCTGAGGAATTACAACAACACTGTTGGCGCATCTTCATGAGGAAAGCATGCGGTGATAGTGCATGCAAATTATTATTACGTCCAGGTTTTTTTCTTGGCAGTAGAATCAACAACTGGAACATTTATTTCGAGCTCCCGCGCCAGTGTCAGGGGGGTGACACCAGTTTGTAAACGCTCCCTTGCTGAAAAATACAGAGAGAGTTTTGTGGAGCTGATAGGCTTTATCAACTTTGTGTCAACTTGTTTGGCGATGGCTTGAATGTAACCACAATGCATTAATAAAAAAAATTAAAAAATAAGCTACACATTATAGCTTTAAACCGGTCCGTGGCACACATTTTTGTCCGCAGAGATGAACAGTTACACTTTCTATGTGTGTGATTCCGACATCTCTTTGCGTTGATGCCTTCAGCTAGAAAATGCGAGTGTCGTCACACTCCAGTGAGATTAAACTCTATTACTCGATGGAACAACCCCATCATTTTCCACTGGCATCAGAAAACACCGGGAGACGCCTCCAAGACACATGGAAAAACAGACTCGCTACACTCTACACATGGCATGCCCCAAAGCCGAGACTTCCTTGGAATGTTATCTGAGAGTGTGTTTGGAAACGAGAGTGCATAACTATAGCGGAGCAGGTGACAGGGGAATGGGCCAAAAGACAAGAGAGGAGGAAAGAAAGAAAGAAAGAAAGAAAGAAAGAAAGAAAGAAAGAAAGAAAGAAAGAAAGAAAGAAAGAAAGAAAGAAAGAAAGAAAGAGTGCTTTTAGGACTTACTCAATTCTGGTTCGTCAGGGCTCTGAATGTTCCCCAGATATGAGGAGTCCAACCAGCGTGCTATGGCAAGCAATGAGGGGCAAAGGGAGCAAGACACAGTTGGGAAGAGATGTATAGGCGCATAGGGTGGACGGAGGACAAACAAAGAGTCAAGGGATGAAGAATGATCAAACAAGTAAAGTAATGCGAAGAACAGGGAGAAGGATGGAGTTAGCCAGGCAGGTGCAGAGAAGTTAAGGTTTTGGGAAAAGTTAGAAAGGAAATGATTGGAAGCAAGGAGAGAAAATAGAAAGTGAAATCAGAAACGTCACAGAAACAGGAAATCAGGAAAAGGTAATAAGTCAAGACTGAAATAAACAGTAAAGATAATATGTCTGTTTAAAATAAATATTAGTGACATTAAAGAGGCAGTGTGTAAAAAAGGTATATTTTGGCATAATTTAGCGGTGAAAGACTGAGACTGCAATGATCCCTCTCTGACCCCCCCTTTCAGAGATTTTACAGAAGCTACTGTGGCCTTCAAGGACAAGAAGCTATACTAAAGATGGCATCATCCACCATTGCCTCAAGTATTTCCCATCATAGCAAGTGATGAGGTGAAGGTTTATTTAGGTATTTAGTCTGGTACTTTTGCTTTGTCTTCCAACAGGTGCATTTACAGGGGAGACCCCCATAAAATGCATAAGGCCGTTAAGTTTGTACGGTGTGGGCTACTGTAGAAGCATGATGTTGCAACAAGGCGCTCCTATATACAGTATAAAGACTCATTCTAAAGTTGTAATCAATTAAAACATACTTATGAATATTATATTCCATTTCTTCTAAGTCCGTTCTGAAAATTCCCTGTACACACTGCACCAAGATCACAGCGAGAAATGAAAGTAAAGTTGTCTGAGAAAACGTCAAATCTGGTTCAGCAATTGTCACCAATCCCATGTTATCATCGTCATGTCTCAATGGAACAATGGATCTAGGGGATTTTTTGTTGACTAATGACAGTGGCAGTGTATGACTGTCTGTCTGTCTGGCAACACACACAGGGGAAGTGTCTGTTGACAAGGGAGCGTCAAGTAGGAAAGGGTCAAAGGGGTATATTTTTCTAAAACGAGTCCTCCCGAGTCCAACCAAACAAAGAGGATATCCTATGCACCAGACAAACACTTGCTCGTCACATTTTGCATCCATCCCAGAGACAGGCATCCACTCTTGGGGCTGTGCAGTGATGCAGGGAGGAGCTGCTTCCTGTTTTCCCCTCTCCTAAATGGAAAGAACTGAGCACATATTATGAACTTTAAACCAAACGTTTAGCCCTCTGCTCTGGCACGTGCAGCAATGACCATGTTCTGTTTTGGTAGTGACTCATTGATTCTTAAGGGCATGATCTAAAATCTGTGTGTTTTTTGTTTTTTTTAAATAGAGAAACTTGGCGTCGGAACTGACTTGGTAGAAAGGGAATATAATATTCATACGTATGTTTTAATGAGTGAATAGTCATTAGAAAATAAGTTTTTTTGATTTACCTTAGAAATTAGCCTTTTATATCTAAATAGGAGCGAGACGCGCCGCAATTTTGCACCGCCATGTTTTTACAGTAGCACACGACGGGAAAACTAAACAGCCTTACCCCGTGTTTATATATAGTGGGGTGACTGCCAGAAATGCACCTGTTGGAAGACGAAGAAGAAGTACTACAGAATAAATGACTAATTACACCTTCACCTCATCACTTGATACTGTGGAAAGACTTGAGGCAATGAAGGATGATGCCATCTTTAGTAACTGGCTTCTTGTCCTCGAAGGCCACTGTAACTTATTAAAACTCTCAGAACAGTAGGGGTAGACACAGAGGTGTTGCAATCTAGAACTTTTTACCACAGCATGATGCCATAATACACCTTTATTACACACTGTATCTTTAAAATAGAGGGAACCTTGTAGTCATTTTTATCATTTCTACAAGCACCGCTGATGCTGCTAACAGGACAGATTTTCATACTCTACTCTAGAGTGTGTTTAACACCTCTCCTTAAACCTCTTCAGACACCAGTAAACAACAGCTCCTTGACAATCAAGTGTTTTGGATCCAGCTGTTTTTCGCAGCTGCAATTCTAAGAAAAAAAAAACATATGGTTTCTTCTGATACACCATGACAGTATCTGTGGCTTGTCTTTCAGAGGAGAGAGAAGACTTAGAAGAAGAAGTTGGCGTAAAGTTGCTGGCGCTGCAGTCAGGTAAAGAGAGCAAGTACAACATTCAAAGTCACAAGTAACTGAATTCTGCAAACTGGGCAAAAAACTATTTGAAGTCCTACCGATATTGTAAGCAGGATATGAACTGGACAGAAAAAGAAAAAAACACGCCCTGCTCAACCATCGGAGGGGTCTCACCCAACAACAGTGACTCAGACTAATTGAAGCGAATTAAATATCCGCTATATACTTCAAAAGGGCTGCAGATATGCTGTGATGCTTGTCTAAATCACAATGGGTGAGCGAGCTACATAGAAGGGGTGAGGGGGGGGAGGAGAACAGCGTCATCATTACTCTCCACTCTCTTATCTGTCGATCAGGCCCGTGATCACTGACTTAAACAAAGGAGTCCCTGTGCATGAAGAGCGTGAACAGACAGGAACTTTTTTGGGGGGAAAATACCCACTCTCTTAACTATGGGGAGAGGATCTAAAAGATATCTTTAGAAGAGTAAGGGAGTAGGCTAAGCTCTTTATTAACAAAGTTAATAAAGAGCTTACATATTAAAAAATCCCAGAGGGAGGTATGACTGTATTTTGATATGGATACTCTCTAGTGTTCAAGCAGGAAGCCACTGATCAACTGGGGGAGCTTTTTTTCCAAATAAACTACTCTTCAGATCTGGGAAAGCTACGGGACAACTGAATACCAACCCAGCCAATATAACCACAAGTTCAAATTCAGTATTTGTTTTTGCCGAAACAACACACCATATTTATTCATATTTTTCTCCAGTAAGAGATACATTTTCTTGTGGCAAAGGCATCGGATTTCTAAAAAGGCCGTAAAAAAGACAAAACAGATGTGTCATTTTACGAGCGGGTCCTTGACACCGCCGCGAGGAGAGAGAGAGACAGAGAGAGAGAGAGATCATTCACACAGCCGCACGCCCTCTCTTTCATTTAAAAAACCCTCAACATGTCTTTCCTAAAGAGGAGCAGCGCGAGCCAGTTCTCCAAGGCAACACGCTTTGTTATTGGGTACAACAGAGATTGTAGCATCATGGGGCTAGGTGCAGTGCTATAAGGCTGCAAGCTGCAAGAAGTCAGTGACTAAGACTAATAATCAGCAGACGTCAGTCAGAACAATGCCCGCCCTGAGTGCACAGTGCACACACAGCCACACTGACAATTAATCGTTTGTAAATGTGGCTTTTATAAGTTACTTATTGAAACCAAAAACTCCTACAACCAGCCTTTTTTCTTTTCCTCCATTCAAACTGTCTTGCCCTATAAAGGGAGTGAGCAATCAGATCATAATGTGTGGTAAGTTTTCTCCTGGACTCCAGGCTCAGTGTGTGACCACCTTGAGGGCCCCCGGCGCTGCAACAACAAAGACCTTAACCAAAATAACCGCAGCTGCCAGCACACATCCCTCTGTGTAACTACCCCAGAGTATATGACACACGGGGACACACACAAACACAAACACAGACCCACACACAAACATACACACACGTTTGTACGGCTATACTTGTGAGGACATTCATTGACATAATGCATTCCCTACACCCTTTACCCTAACCATCAAAACTAATTGCCTTACCCCAACACTTACACTAACCCGAACATAAACTTAATTCATACCTGAACCTTAAAACCTAGTGTTAACCCTCAAACAGCCCTTTAAAGGCCTGTCCTGAAGTGAGAACCGGCCATAAAGTCCTCACTTTCCAAAAGCGTTCTCACTCTTAAGGTCTAAAACTCAAATTGGCTTTCGAAAAAAACTTTTTTACAAGTTCCCACACACACACACACACACACACACACAAACGCACACACATAAACATAAACACACGCACACAGAGGCAGTGCCACCGAAAAAAACTCACATCTCACAAACTGCCTATGAAGAAGGCAGACAGACATGCATGAGTGTGGGAGGCGCGGCGGCCGCAGTATGTCCGTTGCCCAGGCCCCAAAGTGACAGGCGGGCTACATTATCCTGATGTATTGTCCACTTATGTTGCAACATCTGTTCTCCTCTAGAGATAACAGAATAACCCCGAACCTGGATTGTGTGTGTTTTTTTTGTTGTTGCAGCGAGCGAGCGCCCACTGGCACTTGATTTAATTGGATGTAAACCCAGCTGAGGCAACACAGGAAGGCAGTAACCTGTCTGTGAGTCAGCCTCCAAGGACCAGTGGATCCAAGGACAGCCAGACCCTCGAGCCACACTTCACACACTTCTTCTCTCATGCTCATCCCTTCTTTCAACTCCACACTTTAGACGTTTGATCTCGAATTAACATGTTACAAGAAAAGCACTATGTAAATTAAAGGTCGGTCGTGGACGTATAATAAGTATAATGAAGTATGGCCTCTTTGAATACAAAAATTACAAAGGATTTTTTTTCTTCTACTGCTGCTATATATGATCGAAACAGAAATATTTACTCTCGCTCTGAGCTCAGGTTGTCTGCAGTGTTGACTGATTTCTGTTCATTGTTAAGTTGCAGTTCATTTGGCCTGACAGGTTCGTGTTAAAGGCCAGGATGTATCGACGTCACTTCGAGGTCTGTTTACTTTGACACAGCTCTCCATCACTTTCTCCGACAGAGGCTATTTCGGAGTTTATTTAAAATGGTTTTGATCTGGCTTACACCCCCCCCCCCCCCACCCAGGGGACTGTGTAGATATAGCAAAACGTGTTTAAATGTGCAGTGTAGCTCCTCAGGCTCTGTGGGGCTTCAACTTGACTTTATCCCTCTCTCTCTCTCTCTCTTGCTACTAGCTGGCAAATCACAGTCCATCTGGGGATATATTAAAGCAGCACTTCTGGGCCCCTTACTCACTTTTTGCGGTCTGCTTATACGCCCAGAGTGTTTATGTATCGTGAGCTTTTTTTAGGACCTCCTCTGAAAGTTGTTGACAGATTAAGACCAGAGACATGTTGCAGGTATAGGCTTTCAGTGAAACATTTCATTACTCTACGTTACCGCTGCCTGATCTTTTCTTTAGAAGTATCTTTCACATCTTGACAGGAAGTCCCAAATGACTTGCTATTTTCAGTGTATTCCCTTGATTTGTTGCTGTGCACAGGGAGTATGGTTCGCTTCTGTTTTGATATCTTTTTTTTGAAAACCATTCAATGTTGTTGACTCACTTTTTGAATGCAGTAAAAGCATAAACATATCATTACAAATAAAACAGATGTACTATAAGTCTTAAAACGGGATGCCATGACACCCACTTTGGGAACCAGCAGTAGTCAAGAGATTTGAATTCTCAAGCTTGTTCGTCCAAAATTAGCAGTGGGAAGAACTTAACCCCCAACAGACCTCCACTGACTGAAATCGCTAAGAGGACATGGTAGCTTTTGTTTCTCTGGCTTCTAAACAAAGTGGCCAATATCATTTGGTGCAATGGGAATGTCTGTATAGGAGTGTGTGGAACAAGGGAAGGCTCTCACAGTTGAGATAAGCTGGATTTTTTTTTTTTTTTTTGTCTCTCGGAAAATCTCCTCGGGGGATCGGAGCGTGTGTGTGTGTGGGTCAAAACGAGAGGTTAGGAGGACATGGGACGAAAACCCTTCTATCTCTGGAGATCGCAGACCGTGATTAAGGCGTGGAACAAAGCACAAACAATGGACAAAAGAGGTTGAAAATAGCCTCATCTCAAACTACTCTATGACGCTCCAGATGTTTTTTCCCCATCACTTCAAAAAAGCGGTTGAGACGTATACTGTAAGGAAATGGGAATTCCTCATCCATTGGCAAAAAGTACAACACAACAGGATGCAAGGCGTGATGTGATGTGATGGTGGGCACCTACGTCTTCCCACTTTAAAAGGGACTGGATGAAGGGGGGAAGGAAGGCAGAGGCTTGGGTGAACATGTCTGGGCCGCAAACAGGACAGAGACACTCAGAAAAACACTCATTCGGCATTCAGCACAGGAAACCAAATTTCCTTCCCCAGTGTTCAGATCTATATATGGAAATAGCCTGCCTTCTTCTTCTTCTTCCAATCCATGATCTAACCTAGCAAATGACTGTCTAGCCAGCTTTAGAGATACTATTATTTATTAGACTATATATAGATATATAATAGAACCTCAACCTATTTCATTGCCACATTAAAGCAACGCTGACCGTTTTTTATGAGGCTGCAAAAGCCCGGGAAGTTTATTGAAACAGAAACAGTAAAACAAAGCTATGGTGGGAGTGATGTTTGAAGGCTCAGGTTGCGCCACCGAAAAGTGTGAGCAAGTTTAGAGAGTGTGCTGTCAACAAGAAGAAGCACAAACTCTTGTCTTTGTATTCCGGGACTTTCAATTTTATTTTTGTACATTTTGCTTCTGCCAAACTGACTCTGAGATGAAGGTTAGAGAGCACCAAAGTTTCCGACAACACACACTACGCTTCTAGACAACCTCGACTCTGCTGCTGCATGTTGAAATAAGGTGCTGAAATGCAAAGCTGTGTTTACAAGAGAAAAATAACACTGTCTTAGAAAAATGCCTCAGTCAATCTTGTTGGGAACTGTTCTCAACCCCTCGGTTAAACCGTATTAGTCCCGTCACAATCACATGCTGTCGACACCTTATATACATTCACGTCCACTGTGTTTAAAGCCTCCTTGGGCTCCTTTAACATATAGCCAGGCCTCACAGCGCAGCTATTTCTGTGAGCGAGGGGCACATGATGCTATAATATGCCGCCGCCTGCTCTGATGTCACCCTCGCAAATGCCGCTACCAAAACAATTATTCTGCCGTGATGTAATCAGCTCTGCTAACCTGTGAGAGCTCCGGTGTCTGGCACCAAGGGCAAATACTAAGGAAGCAGCAGGAGCAGCTTTTTACAAGGCATCTGTCTTTGATTGACAGGGCAATGATGTGACCTGTCAGGATATTAACATGTCTAAGTTAGTGACTTAATTTTACTTCAGGTGGGGGAAGGAAAGGTATAATAGTAATACAAAGGTGGCCTAAAATGACTTAAGTTAAAGGTGCTACGAGGAACTTTTAAAAATTTCTGAAACGGTCTCATTTTTCCTCTGATGATCATAAATGACATGTAACAGCAAACAAGACCATCAATGCAAAAAAATGCTATTTGTATATAGTTTTTCTTAATGCCTGTGTCATGGGTCCCTCGCCCTAGAACTATAGCTGGCATAGTAAAAACACTACAGCTTTTGTCCAAAGGTGATGCAAGAATTAACAAAAGATGAAAGTTCCTTTAAATGCAGAAAAATAAACTCTCTTATTCTTTCAATAGCTTATTCACATGAATCAATTAAAGGTCCGACTGTGTTGAATATGTTTTTAAGTCATACTCTGGATTAATGGTTGTGCTGTTAAGCGGTTATGGCATAGGCATGGAGGCTGCATGCGTACACGCTCTGTGGCTATGCATCGCCTCCTTGAAAAATTGAACCACACATGGGGACTGAAGAAATGCCACATGGGAACCACAAGCACTGGGATTGGTTAGCATTGGCCACTTGTGCTTTCTGCTGCAATTATCAAAAGCCTGGGGGGACTATTAATAGTGAAAGGCGACAGCTCAGCTCAGTTCTCCTTCTTATTATTAAGCATGTCGCAAAGCTTCCTGAACAGCAGACAGTCTGTTCCTCACTGCTCTCTATCAAAGTCAACTGAAGAATATAAACTTGGCGACTTTGCGGCAGTAGCCTTCTAAGACGAGGCAAAAATAGAAGTTAGCTGGATGTAACTCAAGTTCTATAAGTATGTTAAAAGAAAATAGATCACATACAGTATACAATAGAATGCCAATGGGTGAAATCTAATGCTCAATTCTACATCAAAACCTATGTAGAATCAGCATTGCTCGACCCAAATAAACTATTCTTAGTTGATCATCTGAAGGCATCCTTGGTGGCTATGAGGCCAAGTAGCATGCAGAAACATTGAGTGGAAAATTAATTGACAGTAACTCTTAGTTGTTTTGTTGTCTGCAATAAAAAGAAATATAGGGACCGCCAGAGCAAGAAAAATGGACTTAACGGAGGCGTTACGAGCTGCAGCAAACCACAGGCATGATTAAAGAGTTAGCCCCATCATGCAAAGTTTTATACATTACATAAATATTCCTCCCCCCGTTACTGTGCGATGTTGCGTGCATATAAATATACTTTTTAAGTCTCCAAGAAATAAGCGGGCAGTGAACGCAACCCACAACATAGGTGCCTCTGCTGAAGCTTTTTTTTTATTGTTCGTGGTGCTTTCATGTGTCTTAATGTGCTGTCAGTCACCTCGGCCGCTGGTTAGAAGGATGAAAGCGGAGAGGAGATGTTTATGTCTCGAGAAGACAAAGCTGAAAGTGTGTGTTATGACCGGAGCCTTGGCAAGCCGAGGCGAGGAGGGGGAGAGGTAGCCGGATGTGAAGGCATCATCATTCAGGCACATACAGACAGCACGCAAACACACACACACACACACACACACACACACACACACACACGCATAGTCACTGAAGTCGGAGTCACAGATGAGGGAGCTATGGAGGGCGGAGTGATATACCACACATAAAGAAAATCTGCCGCACACAGAATTGCTAGATCTTGTATTTTTTTCCGGCCCCTTACTTGTGCTCTCGGAGACTGGGGGCCATGGTGTGCTTCCATCGTCCTCTCCACTGGGCAGATCTTTGGAGACACAAACAGCATAGGGATATGGTTACGGTAAATGTGCAAGTTTAATGCCAGCACAAAACACACATTCCAATGTAACAGATAAGATCTTTAAAAAAAAAAAAACTTGAAAAACTTCAATCCTGCAAGTTATTGTAGCATACGTAGGATGAACTCATCAAAATGTGTATTCTAGTATATGTGTATCCCTGAGCAACAATCCCTTTCGTTTTTTTGGCTTTGGGGATGGGTTAACAACCGAAAGGAATGCATAATGAAAAACATCTCCGGTGAATTAAGGGCAGCTGTGTTGCCTGTGGTTTGCGGCCAAGCCCACCTCCTGAAGCCTCATCAGCGGCAAAGTCCTCGTCATCATCCAGTAAGCTCTGAGACGCCTTCACGGCCTTCTCCGCCTCTAGGTCCTCTGGCACATCGACCTCTCCCCAAACCTTGGAGGCCTTGGTCACCTGCGGCAAACACACAGAGAGAGATTTATAGACGGGGCTTAAGTCCCTGCTGGGAAAGGTTACACCCAGTGCTATACATGGATCCTGGAAGGGTGGAGAGGAGGGAAAACAAAAGCAGACATGAAACAGGGAAGTGAAGTGTTTACTTTGACCATTTATCATCCCCTAGAGACCTTTTGAGAGGCTCTTCTCTTACAAATAAAAGTTCATGATACCTGCACCAGCAGAGTTCATTCAGTTCTTCTATGCACAAATGTCCAGATAAATCATCACTATTTGGCTGTGGTATGTATTTCTAATCTTAATGGTGGAAGTTGGCAACCGGTTTTCACAGCTGACTGCAACAAGCCACATGTGAATACACAAGTACACACAAGTTACAAGAAGAAACATTCACATATGCGCACACACACACCCCCCCCCCCCCCCCCCACACACACACACACACACACACACACACACACTCACAACCACTTCACCAAACTCTGAAAGCCAGAGGGGAAGGTGAGATCAGCATGACTAGATGACACAAATCTGTTTAAGTATGCTTTAAACTCTGTGCCCCTTGGGTAAAAAAAAATACATATCTAGGATACCACAACTAGTGCTTCACGACCGCTTCTATCACGGAAACATTATGTCACCTCCAGCCGCAGTAAAAACACCTGTAATGAATGCAGCGCCTCAGAGGACAGGTTGCTTTAGAAATCTGTGATCATCGTCTCATTCAGCATGTTATATGAATGGAACAATAGCACGGGTGTAACTGAAATCCAGTGGCTAGCCTTGGGCAACAGTAACGGTGAAATAAAATTCTGCTCAAAACTCCTACACAGCACTACTAGAGCTGGTGGGAATTAAACCTTCATACTTGATTGGCACCAACCAAAAGGTAACAGTATAGCACTGTGTATGGGGAACTATGGGCACTGTAAGCTGGAATTGGCTGCGGCTCTATTTGACTTATTCCTTAAACAGACAGATTCTGATTGAAATAAAGAATTGACTTTTATATGCAGGCAAAAGGTTTTTACACTGCTACTCGTGTTCTGACTTAACATTTGAAAAGGTTGGCCCATTGTGTTATTGCAAATGAGAGAAAACATCTCTTTGAGGTTGTACTTAGTCATAGTACTGCTTTCACCCATTTAAATGATGCCCATTGTAACTCCTGGCTGAGTAATATTGTATGCATATCCTAAAAAGGATTATGTGAGTGCAGATTTCTATGACTATATTATCAAAAGGCAATCCTTGAAAGCAAACCACTCAAAATCCCATGAATAAAAAAGACAGAACTCGCAGCGTACCTGATCCATACACACTCTCAACGAGGAGACACAAAGCTTAGCGAGCCCCTCTCATATCTGATCATCTTGATAAAAGTTCATTGTGCCAGCTTCACTGGAGCACAGTGTGGGATTTTTATTATCTCTGCTCTCACCATCTCAGCATCCAGCCTGCCCAGACTATGGCCATAAGTTTAGATACGACCATGGCAGGATGCCACCCGTTGGCATTTCCAGTAGGCATGGCCCGCCAGTTCCTATTTCCAGCCAACTCTGTAATGGTAGTTTTCCCATTTAAACGGCTCCAGCTAATAAATAACTTGATCAATCCCCCCAAATCCTCTCTCCCCCTGACTGAACACCCTTACAACAACAATCCCGGGCCATTTTCAAAAGCAAACTGCTGACTAACCAAATTCTTTTCAGTGGTGCCGTCCAGCCAACCATTGGTGTGATGATCTCCTGCTTCCCACTCCCTCTTGGTGGGGTATATCATCTGGATGCCATCAGGGCAAAAAAACACCACAAACTTGCTGAGTAGCCCTTGATGGACGGGACCACATTCACACCTGATCTTAAAGCCAACATGTTGGGCTACACTTGTTTCAGAATGTCACACTGGTCTCATATTGGGGAGAGTCGGAAAAACTACATATGAATTTGCTTTCTCAAGAAGCTACTGAAGTTCTGGTTCAAAAACCTACGGTGACCTTTACTCCCCGTCTAGGAGTTGAGACATGTCTGTTGTGTTAAAGTTATCTCTCCCTGGAGATAAAGGTCTTGGCCGACTCGCTAAGTCTTTGAACCCCGCCCCAGCCAAAGGACACTGATTGCAGGAGCTCCCCTCGTTCTAGTAACTGGTTGCGACTTCTAGTGGAACATATGGCGACCTTTTGTATGCTTGAAAAAATAAGCCGCGCACATGGGCAGGCACGTACACATAAATATCATACACACATGTGACACATAGACGACGCACACACGCATTCCTGCCTAGAGGAATTCCACTGTTTGCTTATGAATTACTATGCTCACAATGACCAATGTTTGCCTTGGGAGCTGCAGTGTCAGTAGCTTTAGGAACAGGGGAACAACAGAATCAGTGCATAACGAGTGACGGGAGACACCATACAGCAGCCTGTCGACAGGCCTTAAGTTTGCCCAGCTGTTTGGAAAACAACTGCATGTTGGTCCGCGAACAATTAATAAGCAATAGGACAGAAGCAGAACACTTTGATGACAAAAAGATTGGTCGGACTGAAATAACCGAGCCAAGTTCCTTTCAAGAGGGCAGTACCATCTGCTGTTGCAGCTGGAGACGTGCTGATATCGAGATGATAGCTTCCAAACAAATGTTGGCTTCTTCACATGCACATTTGTACCGTAAGCCCATTTATTTTGTTCCACAGTCACTGGGCATCAACAGCCAAGCAGACTTAAATACTTCTTTGTTTCCTGACATGGATAAGAAACTGATAACAGTTCTTCAAAGCCTTTCAGTTTCCCTACAGCGAGATCACAAGAACAAATGTCTAATAAATGATTCCTAAGGACAGCTGTGTCCATTATCCATGTTTAATATCTGGTTTTATCTGGTTTAGTTGGGAAAAGCCAACCAAAACTTGATTTTGTGAGATTTTTAATATCCATTGATACTGAGATAACGATGTGGTATCTCATGTGGCATTCACTTTACCACATTAACATACCCAAACTGCTATACTCCATAACTGGTGTTTGCTTGCTTGCTACCTACAACTTGAAGTAGCTAGTAGTGTTAATGAGCAGTGAGATGGACTATGGAGCATTGAATGTAGATTGCTTGGAAAATATTGCAATCATCTTTTGGGATTATGCCCTACCTTTCCATATTCCAAAAGTTTCTATTCATTACTGTGTTCTGTATCTGTGTGAAAAGCAATTTTGCAGAGACTTGAAATCTGTCAATCATTGTGAATGTTGCATCGCTATTAAGTTTCAAGAAGTGTTCCTTGGCGATGCATTTAATTTAAAAAAGGGCCATATCAGATATTTTTGTTATTGTGCATAAATTGTATGCGTTCGTCTGTCTGTCACAAGTTTATGATTACCCAAGCACCAGACTTATTTTCTCAAACCAATCTTTAAAAACTGGTCACAAACTTATATTATATATATTTGTATTATTGGCTGTGCACTGAACTTTTTAGCAAACATTACTCAACCAGAAAGGATATTGTGTATTTGCCCAACTGAGTATTTGCAGTATATGTCGGATTGACTCAAAATGAACTACATAAACATTAACTACATATCTCCAACAGTGCGGCTCATTTATGTGTTTTAATATGTATTGGGGATTTGTTTATGATAATAAAAATACGGAATATCATCAGACTTTAATCCCTTATGTCAGATTTAGCTACTAAACCATATTCGCAAGCAATTTGAGAAGTTTGAGGGATACCTCTGTGGCTTTGGTCATTTTTTGCTATTTCACTGCCAACTTTTCACAGACGTTAGATAATTTAAATTGGTTGGAGTTTTAAAAACGGGCCTCTTCAAACAGGTGTTTCTTGCGTCGACATAACTCACTTCTTTGACAACATATAATAGCGAGGAAATGTTTACTGTGATGGATTACCTGCTCTGAGAACAGCAAGTTAGACACATGAGAGTGGATTAAGACATCCAAAACCTTCTGGAACGGTCCATCAAATGCACAAACACAAAAAAAAATGAAAGTGTCCACAAATGCACACACACACACTGACGTGGTAGCAGATGCAAAGACACACACATACACAGTCTTATGGTCACACGCACACCAACACACAGACACTGTTACAAACCCACACTCTTGCATTCCCATCCTGGTTACATCTCTGTGACAGCCAAAGCCTGTCAGAAGGCAGTGTGAGAAGAATTCTTCGGGGACTGGATTCGCCCACTCTGCTAATAAACCCACTGATGCAGCTGCAGGACGATCTGTGAGAAACATCTTGAAGGCATTGCCCATGTGTTAGCACATATATACCAAGCTGGATCCAGCACACGTTAGACAAGAGTCTCAGAGGAGTGAAGCTCTCTCATGAAAAATATGTTATGTATGCTGTTTCTGCTGATAGCAGCAGCAAAGGTTTAGCATTTAAAGCCGTCTCCTGCGCTCACACAACCTATCTGCTTTTGTCCCCACCGGAGCGTGTGATAGGCCGACAAGTAAAAGGGTGAAATGCTGCATTGCTCATTCCAATCAATTGAATCAAACATCAAGTTGTGACCTTTCAGGCAAGCAGTGCACGCAGGCACTCACAGAAATCCTTCACAAGATGAATTCCCTAACTGCTTGACCCTTCCATCTCCCCCCTGCCACTTTTACTCTCTCACTCTTTAAGACTAGCAATATCTGCTTGGACTTGAAGTAGCAGCATCATGTAACTAAACGGGAATGGAAAGTAAACTAGAGCGAGCATTAAGTGGATGAAAGCTTGACACGTACTGTTCTCTTTAGGTAGAGTAGGCTGAAAAAGTAGGAGCCTGCCAAGCACCGCCAGGCACCAGCAAGGACTGGGCTGCAGGAGCCCCAGCACTCCCTTCACTTGACTTGATGGAGTGGGAGTTTGGAGTAGGTGCAGGAGTATTAGCAGGGCTGCATTAAATCAGGTCCATTACAGCACCTTGATAATGTTAAAATAAATAGTGTGTGCACATGTTGTTGACGTAGAGATTAGGAAGCCCAGAGCCAGGGATAAAAGTTGTTCAAATATAAATAAATGCTGCGTTGTGTTGAAAACTTAGAGAGCCCTGGGGTGGCCATAGAGAGAGAAAATTAAACTATATTGAGGCCATATTTTACTCCATTAAAGACACACTTCATTCCCAAGTTTTGATTAATGTGTGGCCACAAGATATATTGCGCGACATTGGGAAAGATATTGACAGATTCAAAACTCTGTGCTCAATAAGTCTTTGCTATCTTCATAAGGCAGACAATGACCTACAAGCTCATTTTTACCGAAACGTGTTGTCCTCTAGGCTCAACTAATAACATTGCTCTCTTTGTGCAGCTGGCTGTAAGACAAGAGCACATGGACCGTCTACAAAGGCCAACACTGAAGCCAAAAATATTCAATACCTTCACTCATCAATGGTCTCATGTTACTTTTACTACAAAACTTTAGTTGGAAAAATGTGCTTTAACGAAATTGGGGATAGTTTTTATTATTTTTATAAGGAAAAAAATCCCCAATTTTACATAAAAGCGATATTTTCCAAACTAAGGGCCTCTGGGGCTCTGTAAATACTCCCAATTTCTGAGAGAATAAAAAGAGAGTTACTGTTGTACGATTTCAAAAAATATGTTTCCACAACATGTTTAAACGCTCATGCACGTAGTGAGTGATCCTCCACATACATACGAGGTGTTTTTGTGATGTGCCTGGCCTTGCATTGTGAGAGGGTGATGAAAGATAAGGAGGAAAAAGGATAAGCCGGGGAGAAATGTTCCTTTTTTCACACACTTGTAGCTACAGGAGACACAGACGCCTCAAGGTTTTTTGACAACAAAATTGGGGGCAGCAACAGGGAAGCTCTGTGTATGTTTGTGAGAGACAGACAAGAGTTTCCTATGTGTTTAACCCCTCGCTTGGAGCGGTGGGTGAATTGAGAAACTGCCGCGCCTGACGCTAAATCCTCCGCGTGGGCCCCTGCTGCACCGAGGGCCCGATGAGTGAGGCCCTTCTGCTCTCCGCAGCTCTTTTCCGCGGGATTTAATCCAAAGTGATTGGACGGCGGAGGAAGTGCAAGGAGGCCCTTCATTCAACAAGCAGCAAACGCTCTGTGACAACGGGCACGGATTGTCTTCTCAGAGTGTTCCATGACTAATACCGTGGGTTCACCAAAACAAGGCAGATGTTCTCAGAAAAACAGACTTGTAGACGGGATGGGGGTGGGGGGATATGGGGGCAGTGAGTAGAAAAAAAGTGAAGGATAAGTCCGCATTTCTGAGCACATGCTTGGAGTGCCTGCCCTAGCCATCTTCCCCCAGGTCGTTCATTCTCTCCCCCACACAGCCGTCATGCCATGCATTTTACAATAAGCTTGATCTCCCACTGAACTTGCGCACTAGAAGAACCCCATTTTCTTGACACGCATGATGCATTTTTTCAGATCTGTCTTGGTATTGCAAGGTGATGCAGCAGAATGTAAGGCTCTAAGGACTATGCTGTTAATATTTAGCAGATAACTGCAAGGACGTAGTAGAGGGGCATTATCTTTTCTTCCCTTTGTGGCGCATATTTTAAGATAAAGAGCCGACGAAATTACTCCAAAGATGTTCAAATTGTCTTCCAATGATTCATTCTCTACTCCTTATATGTTAGACTCATAATGGACAGTGAAAAAAAAGGATTAAGATCTTTGCAGTAGAACCAGAGGTATCTTATGGCCTGGAGCCTATGTTACCCACAATGCAATGCAACTCCTGCATATGTGAAAACATTTGTAAACAGACTTTGATGTGTAAAAACCAGCGGAGTTCCCCTCAAATAGGTAAAAGTTTAAACCATGGACATGTAGATGACTTCTGTCACTTTACAGATGCATGAAAAATCATACCCCACCACGCCTTGATGTGAACAAACAAATTCAAAGAAAATATATAAGAACAGATATACTTGTTGTTTCTGCCCAGTCCCTCAGTGTTGGTTTGCAACAAGCTTCAAAACTTCTATGTGGAAAGCAGCAGTGCCTCCAGCTAGTTAACATCTGCCACACACAACCTTACACTCCTCTCCCTCCCTTTACACCAACACTCACTGTTTAGAGAGGCATGTCAAAATAAGCATCCAGCTTGTTTGGACCTGTGTATGTGGTGTTAGCTACACCGGGCGAGATAGGATGTCTGCAGAGCAACAATTAAATGAAGAAAAAAGACATGCATTTTATCTGTGAGCTTCGCCTTGCACGCTCTGCAGCTGGGATCAAAGAAAACGGAAGGGAAACAGAACTAATGATTCCCCTACCGTGTGTACACACATGTCCAATTGTACATGCTTGCCAGACCAACAGGTGTGTCATTAAAAACAAACTTTTTTAATTTTAAGTGTCAGATATTGGATATTTGGTGTACAATCACATTTCCCAGGGAGTTGAAAATGTCACACATGAACACATTTCTACGACTGATGCTGATGATTTTCCTGAAGCATCAAATACACCTTGGTTTCATGTGGGGTGGCTGAAAGAGGACTATACTGTATGTACTTTATGTGTCATGAAGTCACTCTCCCCTTGTCCGACTCAGCCCCCAAATAGCACAATTTGAAAACTGGGGGTGAGTCATCAAAATGTATTCCAGGCCAAAGGTCACAGGCTGGCGGCACAACGACCAGACAGAGGGCAGTGATCGTAAGTGGGCTGTGAAACAAGACACCCCAGCCTCACATCATTGGAAATGCTATCTCTTATGGGGGATCGGAGGGGTGGGGGGGTCAGCCTCCATAATAGCAGCATCACTAGACTTTGGATTTTAGTGAAGAGCCTTATGAGTCCCCTCACTTAGGTTTATTTTGTGATTTCGCTTCACTTCAAAATAAAGTTTTCTTTTTCAGCTAAGCATTAAATATTCCGAATCTATTATTCTTCGGGCTACTGTCCAGGTAGCTGAAAGTGTTTGTTAAATGCTACACTGTATTACAGTTTCACTGTGGGTGGGATACTGACAGCGTGAACACATTCCAAACTAACGTCCCTAGGCGTGAAGACACAGTTGACACCCTCAGAAGCCCAGTCTTTTCAATTATCACCCCAGCAGGGGCACCAGCAGGACATTGAGTCAACAGACCACCTGGAATCACGGCCGCGGTGGTTCATCCAGTGCTAGAACCCGAAGGCCCCGCATCCGACAGGGAACAAAAGCCATGAAACCACCCCTTTATTTACACATGCAGGTATTAGGAAATCCACACACACATGGACTGCTGCACACTTGAAGATAAACAATGGGAGCACACCTTGTTAAAAGGCACATGGTTATAGGTCCACTGTTTCAGCCAGGAATGAACCGATTCTGTTTTAATAGGGCTCTGTGGTTTGTGGGAAAGGCCAATTTACTGGATTAGAGGTTTAGCTCTTAAAGCCACGGCTGCCTTTATTGTGAGAAAAATATCCCAATTAATGTTTTTACTTTAACAAACCAAGGCGGAGCAAAATAATGCTTAACTTAGAGCAAATACAAACTAGGTGGCAGAGTGATTAAAAAAATCTAAACCAAATCTAGTCTCACATGAACCGCATGCCACATCAAACACAAACACTGCGAGAGTAAAATCAAAATTCTATACATAGCGTGTGTGTTTCCGGTAACATTTCTGAGTGACCTGCCGGGAGGAGCAGGCTAAGGGGCCATCTCCAGTTCCCCCAGACGACAGCTGACAGGCGAGGTGTGGAGACTGGTGGCAAGAGAGCAGCTCCAGCTTGGCCAGCCCCTGCCTGTTTATTTATAACAGAAATAGACCCTTTGAAAGCGCTGCTGGGCCACTTAAGATGTCTGCTTTTCCTCCCTTCTGGAGAACTCAGAGGGATCAGGGATCTTGAGGTGGCCTAACATTAAGCTGACACTGCACTATAGGAACACCTCAGTCAGGACAAAGATCGACTTGAGCTTCAGCTGCAGTAAATTAATGCCCGAGAAACTGTGGATTTCCTTGTAAATAATGAGCTATTTACTCGGTGCATACACACCATAGTAAGAGTATCGAGCGTCCTGCATTGAAGAGAAACCCACACATCATAACACCATGGTCACTCATAACACTTGACCAAATGTACTAAATCTAGGCAAAAGAATTATAATTTCATTCAATTAACAGACATTACCTCCAATGAAAACACATCCCAGTATAAGTATCACCATCTTTTCTGCAATGTTCTGCACAAACTCCATTATAATCAAAAATGTATATTGTCAACCCTTTGAGGTTGTACTTAGGCACAGAAATGATTTGAGCTAATTGCTAACATCAACATGCTAACAAAAACAATGCTAACAAAGTAAACAGTAGCCATAAAGCCACTAGTGGTCAATCCATGCCAGTACATGTTGAGATGTGTCATTGGATAATAGAATATTTTGAACTACTAGTGGTGTTCAATGTCAAGTCAGGGATCACCAATTCCATAAGGCTTCATTGGACAACATTTCTTGGAAATTCATCCATCGGTTACTTGAGGCTGGACTAAAGTGTTAGACCAGAATTGACTGATATTGCCTCCTATAGCTGTTGACATGGCAAAAAATTGTGGGAAAAGCAATTTTCAACCAATCTTTTTTTTTTCAACACAACAGCAGATTCTGCTGAGTTGATTTAAAGGCTTGCGGGCATTTCAGCTTAAGAAAAGGAAGTAGCAGCAGCTGCTAGATGGCTCTGTGATTAAGCTCTGGTTTCCCCTACAGTGACGGCAGCGGCAGTGTTAGATTTACCCTCCTCTCTTCCTCTCTCGCTCATTCTCACCTCAGGACCAACTAATCTGATACCACCTGTTGACTTGGCCGCACTCGCATTGTCCCACATAATCATAGCCCCCCGTGTATCATACTTGTTTGGTTTTGTTTACACTGTGGGAAGAACAGGCTAAGTAGACAAAATCGTTCTCATGTAACCATCTCTGGAACAAATTGGACCGTTGGAGTATAGCAGCTAATATAGACTTTCCACCAAGGTGCAGAAATGAATAATGTGCATCTTGACTGCTCATGAACAGACTTTGTGAGAACAGTGTAGCACCTCAATCTTTTTGACCAAGGACAAAATACCATCTAGCAACCTGGCCCGAGGGAATATTTTCATGTTAGTAAATCCCACTTTTCACCAGTTCCCAAGGTCATGCCATTGGGGCTGGGTATCTAGTAATTAACTGGGATTTGTCAGGGTACCATGGTGAAGCTTTTGGAACGCAGAGCAGTTCCAACATGTTGAGCTTCTCAAACCGTGAGTTTTGAGGGGTCTTTGTTTGGTAACCCAAGATGCACTTTGAGCTTATAACATTACAACAAAACCTGCTGTTAGCTGAACAGAACCCTTTGTGGGCGCCATCTGCACATCAAAGTCTTTTTTAATTTTCTTTCCCACAACTTTTTCAATAATACTATCTGTTAGCTGTGCCAAAAAAAGGGCCACGGAAGCTGTGAGAAGAAAAATATTCCCTATCAGCTGTTTATGCCATTAATATAAACATAATAGGGCTGTATCAGACACAACGGCTATGCTCCTCTCCAGATGTTCAGCACTGCAGAGAAAACAAGACACTGCAGTCTGATGTTGACAAAATCATCAAAGGAAAGAAAAGAAGGCATTCAGAGGTTATCCTCGTCTTTCAAGGCCCCCCTCCATCCTCCCCATTGGAAATTACCTGCCAGCTGTTTTTTGCTAACCTGTGCACCATGGGAATGCCAAAAGTGGGAGTAGACAACAGAACAGAGTGGGAGAAATCAGATCTGTCTTGGACCCACTTGCAGAACAGTACGAAATATCCATGGGCAACATGAAAAGGTCAGCTTTAATCACAGCCCACACAGAAAAGCATGAAAAGGGCTTTCTCTATAATCTTCAACATTCATCTCAAATTTCCAGATAACAAATATCCATGTGAGTATCATGGGTGATTCAAATGATGAAAAAGAAATCTGAAACACATTTACACCACGCAAAGCCATTCACAATGGGTACTTTGCACCCGAGGGTCATATGATAGAACTTTCAGAAAAGATGTTGGACTACTTTTTGTCTTCAGGCATAAACAATAGCATTCACAGTAGCTATAGTGAAATATGTATTGTAATAACCCTTTGGAGGGCACTCTTGCTTTCAAATTATGAAGTCACTCATTCAGGAACTGAATCTGACATGCACATTAAATAGTTAAGTAAATATACTTTATGGGTTCTAATCAAAGGCTGGGAAGAATACACTGCCTATGCATTTTGAGAGAAATTGTGAATGTGAAATTCACATCCCGAGGCGTTTTCCCCTCAGCAGTTCAACAGCTGCTGGTGGCTTACATCATCCTGATACAAAATGCTGCTCTCATTTTGGTCATGGAAAGTTGTGTGTATCCTTGTTCACACAACTAACAATTCCCAAAGGCAGTTGTGAGCGTTGGGTTCAATGTAGCAAGATGTCTGTGGGAATGAAGGGGATACGAGTAAGGCTGGTGACTCATTGGATAATATATGTCAAGGACCACCAGCGACTGGGTTCCCATGCATTTAGACAGGAGATCTTTGAGAACAGAGCAGGAATTCCAGGGGGAGATAAAAATACCTCAGGAGCTGCGTAGCTGCAGGTGTTATTACACCCTCCTCCAGAGGCCCGGCAGCCAGAGTTAGTGCAGGACAGAACATGGGGGTAAGGTCTAGTGAGGAGACATCGTCAGGACTCTGTGCCATTTCAGAAAAGACATGTTTACTAATGCCTTGCCAATTAAATTGCATCAACCTTTTAAAAATGGCGGTTTATCTCACGGAAAATACTATCCTGTCGACAATTCAATGTACTGCAGTGTGTAGCTACACCCTCTTGGGACCACGAATGGGCGACCAAAATAGGTTTTGCACAGTACACTGATGTTGGTACCCTTCCCAACTGTTGACAATTGAAACACAAATAATTGTGTGCGGTACTGATCTAACTATACTGTACAGCTCAGTGGAATTGAACCTGTATTACTTGCCAGAAAAAAGTGTTTAAAGACATGGAGGGATGCTCGTCACTGCACTTTCCCATAGCTTGTAGCTATAACAGTAACACTCATGTGTTTAATGGTTGTTTGTGTAGCTTGAATTAAATATCCCCAACATTTTCAATGATGCTTTTGTGCAAGGCTCTCCCCAATGCTAAACTCTACACTTGCATTTTCCAAAACGATCCTAAGCCAGGCCCAGTACAGTAGGCTTTCTGCTGCTGTGGCTGGCAACCCCCTCACCCCCACCAATTTGAGGTTAGGGCTGGACAAAAACCAATAAACACTGAAGAAAGCCATGTTTCAGAAAAGGCTCTGAGTGGTGGAATGCACAGCCAACTGTTGCTCAGCATACTGGCACACCCACATCTGTAAAGCACACGACTCAAGATCTACTCACATTTTGGTAAGCTCCTGACAGTAGGAACATGTACTCAGAGACTGTGAGAATGTGATTCAGCAGAAAGATCTGTGTATACTTATTTAACTTCTCCTGCTACAATAGGGTGATTTTGCTTTGACAGCAACCAATTTCTAATGACCAAAAATAGACATGAATGTTTTGAAGCAAATCCGCCCACACTCTGGCTACTGGAGATGTGATCTTAAGCTTCAGCCTAACAAGGGACTTTCCTGCAGGTTGTCTTCTATGTTTGGTGAGGGAAGTCATTTATTTCCACCAATTCAGGGATCAAGGCAAATCGTAACCACCATCCAAAGGCCAGAAAGCTTTACTTCTTTAACGATACCCTAAACCAGAGAAATGTGAACATTCCTGAAGCCAATTATTGGGTTCGGCATGTGAGAGGGGATCAGGTGTCCACTTTGTCGGCATAAAATGCCTTGATTCTGATTGGCTCTAACCTGCTCCATTCAAAATGTAAAGCCTTGACTCAGACTCCCTCTGTCACCCCTTGACAAAGGATCAAGGGGCAGGACACTTGCAAAGAACCGGATTATGTTCTTGAGGCTGGTTCAAGGAGAAGGATCTAGGGAATCCGAGTGTTTTGAAGGTTGGATTTCTACAGGTGTATGGCACTTTTATTTTGGCAGGCCAGAAAACCCGACCCTATAAATAGGATTAGTTAACCTGTATTACTCAGGGTAAGCAATGCCTATTCCACTAGGCTCATGTTTCAGGTTGTCTGTATTTTGCTATTTTTATACCTTTTTTAGCCCATAAATGCAACCTATGATTTTCATCATAATTTGTCAGCACATAAATTCTTCTTGTCAATGTGAAGAATTTATGAGAAAAATCACTAATGACTAATACGTTTTGGCAACTGTTGTTTAAACAGTCAAACACTGCACAAGAAGTTCCTTATACTGTTGCCATGCCTCCAACATTAGGAACAAGTAGGGAAAACCAAGCCAAAACCTAAGTCTCAGAGCAGACTTTGGATAAGCAAACTAAGAGAGTGCAGGATGAAGATATGGTCATAAATAAGGGCCGGGGGAAAAGCTGTTGCATGGGAGATAAACAGTAGTCCCGTCATTACTTTTGGCCAAGGTCAACAAGGGGCTCAACAAGAGTCTCTTGAGTCGCTTAAGATTTGTTCCTTCATTATTCACAGATTTGCAGGCCTGACGGCACAGTAGGCCTATCTGTCAATTTGTTAGTAAAAAATGCAAAAACATTCAAAGACGTCAACAATGGTGCAGGTAGTTTTAATTTGACACACATATCTGTACTATATTGCCATCGAACACAATGCCTAAAGGTGTGAATATAGTACCCTGACATTGCCTTGAATGGGTTTTCCATCAGTCATCACTGCTTATACTGTTTATCTTAAGTTAAATCTTTTCAGTATGAGTCATGCTTAAATGACATGACATTTTGTATTCAGATACTGACTGTATCAGTTAATTAACCCACATATTACCTTGCCTAGCCCAGGAATCTTCCTGTCTAGACCGTTTCCCTGCGGGGATCATTCACCAGTCTATCACACAGATTGGATAGCAGGGTGTGATTACAGTTGCCATGATTCACAGATTGATTTAAAAAGCAAAATGGTCCCCTCTGGAACAAAAAGATTTATAAAATGAGACAATAAATATAAAACCTTCACGCTCATCTGGTTTAAATGCTCCCCAGACTGCAGGCAGTATTTTGTGCTATGCTGATAAATCCACCAGCATGTATATCCGACTAAGAGTGATAAAAGAGCTTTTCAGTAGGCCTGACAGCAAACCCCTTTGCTTGATGATCTCGGGGTAGGAATTCCCCCACAAAGGACCACGCCTGCTGGATCTAACGCTTTGAGAGGCAGATAAAATCCCTAGGCCAAATTAAACACTTCCTTTACCCTTCCTCCAAAAGATAGTCCCAAAAATAAACTGCCTACATGTTTAGAGCAAAAAATATCTAATGCAAAGCACAGCACTCACAAAAGTGTTAAGCAGGCAAAAACAGACAGGATCCCAATGAATAATTGCGGGTTTACAGTATGTCAGCAAATATGTTGCATCTGTTTGACTTTACTGATAAGTTACTGAATATCATCACTACAGTATTAAAACAAGGGTATGTATTCTTAAAGAAAACGAGAGAAAAAAGGTAAACTTTTCACAACCTGGATCTTATTTTTGTAGTCTTCTGTTGAACACAGGGAAGTCATCAGCAGCACACAAGTGATTACACCTAATAAGAGAATAAGTCTTAATGTACACAGTCGTCTATGGATCTAAAACCACCAACAGTGTTTGAAAATGTAAAAATACAAATACCAGGAGGGATTAAACAGCGCAGTACAGAGAAAATAGAAGACTCGAGAGGTAATGAGAGTGACCATTGCTAGCATGTTCCCAGCTTGCCAATGTGTTAGTGGTTATCTTACTAAACCTTTATTAAGGCCATTCAATGCAGACGTTTACTTTGCAAGAGGCTTTTTACAAGCCTGGTCCTTTGCTTTATCAGAAGCTCCCATTACAATTAGCCGGGAGCAAGACATAAAAGTCTGTAGTTAAACTAAAAAATGTGGGTCAATTAGAGAGCCCTTATTCCATTAATATAACTGTTATCATAACAATAACATAATATGATAAAAGAGGCTAAATTGTGTTTAGTGAATAGTAGACTTTCAAGGCATTATTAAGGGCCTAAAACATCCTTCTGGCTTCAAACCAACGAAACAACAAACCTGAGGGCGACCGCCGTCAACCATAAACAACGTCTGGGAGTATCTTCCTCAAAACAGTTGACAGACAAATTTCACCTGTCCTCATAATTCAGCGACAGGCCTTAATTTGAAGGTGTGCTCACACCTACAAAGACATCTGTTTGCCAGAGGTTTATGCAATAATACAAGAAAGCAGGAGGGCTAACCTGGCCATTCATTGGAAGCAGATGTGAGAGATCCATTTCCTACTATAATAAGAGGTAATTATAGGCATGGGGCCCCTGTGAGTTCGTGTGAAAATACGCCGAGACCCGGTGGTTAATCAGCGAAGGGAACCAGTCAGGTACGAGTGAAGGCAGTGAAACTAAACTGCAGACTGCTCTACCTATGACTCATCACTGTGCTGCTAATAGACAAGCCAGCGCAAGCCAGTTCATGACCTTTCAAGGAAAAAAAGAAGCAAAAGAGGATAATTTAAGAGTCAGCTTTCACCAGTGAGGTTACGTCACCACATCACACCATCTGACCATGCTGACAATTCCTTACAGTGAATCTTTGCCGTCTAAGACAATGAGCAATAACAGAACAGCAAGTATGCAAGAATATAAATAAAAAAGGGACAAAAATACTTAATAATTGCTTTTGCTTGCAATTTTTCTTTTTTTCCCATTGCATTGCATTTTTTCAAGCTTCTAAGTATTCCTGCCCAGGGGGTTGGATGGGTGCAGGGACATGGTAAACAATGTACAGTATGCTATGCATTATTTCCCATTATTCATGCACCAGGAAAGTCCTGGTGAAACAATATTCTGAAGTTAAACATGAAAAGGCAACATGAATGTCTGTGAAGGAGATCTAGTGTTTGTGCCAAATGTTGGCCCCCGCTGTGCCCCCATCTACACTCCTTGTACCCACGCCACAGTCATAATAGAGCCTCAGCAGGTGGAGCCTGGTAGGGTAGGCAGGGCCTCTCCGTCCTGGCACAGCTGAAAGAGCCTCCTCTATGCACTCGCAGTCCAAATAAATCACACAGGCCCTCAGTTCAGGGGAAGAACCATTTAATTGCCCCTTTTAAAGCAATAATTGCCTAACTTGGCTGGAGGTGCTGCCTGCATGAAGACGAAAAGAAAAGGGAGGCCTACACTGTCTCTGATGATCAAGGAAGAACATCAAGTTCAACCAAGAGCAGTGATTTGGATTATCACAAACAATGAGTGTTGATTATTTAAAGGGATTAAGGAAATCATTCTGAAATGGATTTATGAACGTCAAACTTTATCCAATACTCCAACAGCTGTGCATTCATTTTAAACAATCTGCAATGCTCAACAGCTGCTGTTCCCATGACTCGGTCTTAAGTGGTGTGGTGTTGTAAAGGCATTGTTGGTGGTCACCAGCTACTTACTGTATATGGCATGTCTAAACAGAGAATACAAACTCATTCATCCAGAGAAGATAACCATTTATATGTCAGAAATGCAACTCCCCCATTGATTAATATACTGTTGGGTTTCAAACTTGATCTTTCCAAATTCTGGAATAGAGTCTCATCCGTTGGTTTTCTCTATCCATACCATCCCTGATTAAAATGTAAACTGCTACTTTCAGTAGAACATAAACAAGCCTTTAAGATGAGTTTTTAAATGGCTTCTCATTCCTCAGGATTATCAGATGGTTTGGGTGAAGAGAAAATTATATACAGCCACTTCAGTCTGAAGCCACAGAAATTTCCCTTTGCCTTACCAACTGTTTAACAAGGCCAGTGTTCAGCTTGAATAGGCTTGCCAGGTACTGGGTAGACTTGCATAGTGTCAAGCCTCAGGGCACATAAGGGAGGCTAAGCTACTAAAGTCAGCATGGTTATTAAGGAGTATTTGTATTTATTTGTATTTAGCTGGCAGTACAAGAATAAAGATCAAATCTGGAATCTTTGACTCATCTTCTATCGGGCGGTGCATTTGAAAATGAACAGAAGCCTCAATGCTGATGGTTTCCAGCAGCAAAGAAGTATCTGTGATTTTAATCTAGTGAGACATTCGCTGACCAACAGGGTCCACACATTCCATTCTTATCAATGGCTTGGTTCTCACACAGAAGTAACTGCCTGCTGTATGCTATACTGTTGCACCTCACAAACTGTTCCACAAAGATGTGTACTAAAGGTGGTGTGATCGTCATAAAGAACACATACATGGTAAAACACTGAATTTCAACACAGTCGTCATTCCAGCTGGCTGAAAACACAGACCACTTGTTTAACAATTACTTTGTGATTTTGACGGTAAATCTGTCATGGTTATCAATGTAAACTGAATATTGTTCCTTGAGAGAAAATAAAATGTAACAGGCACGACAACACTAACTGAGGTACATCAGGTCAAGCTTAAAGTCGTATTGTTAAACATTATCTCATATAATTTGATTTACTATAAAAATAGCTTTTGTGTACAGTATTCTTGTGTTCCTCTTGATGCGGCCAATGATTTGCATTTGCCGAACTCTAATGGCGGAAACACGTTTTCTGCTTCATTCATTCAGGTCAAAGTCTCTGGGATCTGAATGAGTGTGTGTGTGTGTGTGTGTGTGTGTGTGTGTGTGTGTGTGTGTGTGTGTGTGTGTGTGTGTGTGTGTGTGTGTGTGTGTGTGTGTGTGTGTGTGTGTGTGTGTGTGTGGATCAAAGACTTTTTCCATTACAACACAGTCTGGCTCATGGCATGGAACATGCATCTTCAAAAGCAACAAACCTGCATGGAAAATACTTCCTAGCAAGCAGTTTTTGCTGTGTTGTAACATGCTGTGAATTAAATTCAAATAAGACATTCTAGCACAGAGAGAAAAATAATAACAACGAGGGCTTGTACTGTGGCTTAATTAATTCATAAATTCATCAAATCCTCAGTTCCAGCTTGTTCCTTCCAAGTTATGAAAACTCGTGGAAACTTTTGCAAAGCGTTGCACACTCAGAATGAATGAGATCTCACTGTGCACTGAATTAGAAGCTGTCATACATGCCTGTATTTATTTACTGCGTGAAAAACTACAGAGGATAGATTTTTTAATATTAATAATACTCGTTGTTGAGATACGAATGCAGAAAAACTTTTAAAAAATAAAAGCTCTCCAGAGGGAAAAAATGGGTATGGGGGTTGGAAAAACTGAAAAACCCCCGTTCTTTCAGCATCCAGTATATAGAGCAGGACATTGACTACACACAGGAAAGCCTGAATAAACTTTGCTTCAGGGGAAGTGGGGTCCTCCTGCCCTGTAGATAATTCCAGGTTTCATTTCCCCTACAGGATGGTGACTCAGCAAGGGACACATTTTGTAGACCATCATAAGCCAGTGCACCGATACAATGGGCTGCCAGTAACCTCATAACCACAAACTCATTCCCTTTTAAGCTCTTTAAGGTATATCACTTTTCCAAACTGCCTTCCTTGTTACAGGCGGTCAGGTGGGTAGAAATGACTTCTCCACATCAATACTATCAATCCTGTTTAACCACTCACTTCCAATGTGCAGGGGATTCTGAGATTGTATCACCAATGAGCAGAAATACGAAGGACAGAGGGTGAAAACCACAAAGACAGACAAATTCCTTTGAGAAGAACAAGTGCCGGAGTGTGTGTGGACGTGCACGTGGATGTGCATGTGTGTATTACAAAGTAAAAGACTTGTTATGTCTGGTGGGACAGCAGCTGCCATGATAACATAGACCAGACTGGTGCAGCTCTGTCCTGAAGGCCCCCTCAGCCTCAGTACCTGAGAACTAAACTCCTCTGTAAACCAGCGAGACGCAATAAGGAGTATATATCTTAACAGTGGTATCGAAAGGCTGACATTTGGTAGCGGTTTACCTGTTGCTATGCTGCTATGATGAGCAGTAGATGTATGGCTGCCTACAAACAAGTTTCTGAATTGAGTAAAAGTGAGCAGGAAGAGGAAGTGTTTCCCCTGTATTTACTTTTCACTGAGCCATGACACCGTGAAGCCTGCAAAATTCCACTTGTCGACAACCCGCTGCGAACATCAAGGGTTTAACAACAGCTTACTTGAATATGCATCTTCTTAAGGTTACAATAAAGTCATGCAAAAATGGAAGCCTCACCATTTCACAGGTAGAGACTTGTTGTACAGTAAGAGGAAGTGGAGGCAGGGTGCTACTAGTCTCAGGGAGTGATAAATCGTCAGCTCTGATAAGACACTAGGGTGGGATTTTCGTATACACACTTCACAGGATGTCAGGGTCGAACCTGGGTTCAAAAGACAATGGAGTAGAAAAAAAAGAACGATAGCATTCCTTTAGCAACTTTAAGTACCCTGAAAAAAAATCCATTTTGTTCGCAAGACACAAGAGCGTCTTTCAAGAGAAGGGCAGCAACCCCCATCAGGGTAGCTGTATAAGTTGGGAGGGACCACACAAGACAATGCAGCAGCTTCCTTGAGCGAAGAAAAAAAGCTGAATGCTCAAGTGACTTCGCATCAATGCCTCTAGCCAAGACAATGCCAGATTCAATAGGGCACAGACAACTACAGAGCACCTTCAAAGGGAAAGTGCAATACAGTTAACTTAGCATTTCAATGAATTTCTAATGAGTGCCAGCCTGGAAAAAAAGACCAGTACATACGATGTGAAAAGAATGAAGGTGGCTGTTTAAGAAGGGTAAAATCAGAGTATGTACCAGTTTATTACAGTCTTAACGGAGCGAATTGTGTTAGATTTGAAGCTCTGCAGTGGCGTTGTAGTACATCTAGTCTCGCAAAGCCAGACCAAACTACAGCAAGTAGTATGGTCTGGAAGCACTCCGTTTAGAGCCGTCTATTCGGGGGGAAACTGGGCTGGCCTGTTTTTATTTCTTTAAACCAATCACAATCATCTACGGCGGGGCTAACCCCGGGAAGCAGCCAATGGAGGCGTAGCGTTGTTTGCCGACGCCAGCGCTTAATAGACGCTGGCTGAAGTGGTCAAGCCAGACTATAGTACATCTAACGAAAGATTTGTTTACTAATCATTTACTAAAGATGAGTGAATTCCAAATTCACTTCACACACTTCAACTTTTTCCCAACTGAGCAAATACGTCTTGTTTTTAATTTTCAGAAGAACGTTTATATTCCAACACTCCTCATACAAGAACCGACTGAAGGAGAAATAAATCTTTTTTCCATTGCAATTTTCTACTGCAAATACTTCCGAGCAACGAGCGAGTTATCTTTATTGCTTGTGTTGTAGACTGCCTTGTGTCCTCAAGACATCCTGTGACCTCAGCATGAACTCCATTGCGACATAACCCAGGAGTGAAGAGTGATACGTTAAGCCTGCAAGTACTCAAAAGGGGGGCCGATAGGCATCAGTTTGGCTGCATTAATACTTTTATCCATTTCACAATTTCATATCATACAACCTGGTTAGCGAACATGCTATTCTAATGACACTTGACAAAAAAATCCCTTAAATGCTTGCTGCACTGCACAGGTCAAAGGTCGGGTGACAGGGTTCACTAAAAAGGGAAAATCCAGAATCTGGGTAGAAATTTAGATACTTGCTTGTGGGCACTTCAGTAAGTCAGTTGTTGGCCTGTTTAGTGAAAGGATAGCCACTTTCCTCACTAGGACCCACTGCTTCCTCACCACACTGGAGCAGTGTTGAAGAGAAAACAATCCAAACATTTGTAGGTGTGTTGAATGCAATGCGTTATCAAAGTGAAGGTAAACGGCAGGTGTGGTCATCATCAGAGAGGTTTTGATGTCTTAAAATGTATAACCTCCAAAAGAGGTACATTAAAGCATTACACGTAGAGCTTTTAGGGTTTAATTCAATGGTACCTGACCTGGCATGAGCTTTGGTTTGAAACAAAGGCCATGTCATTATCTCTAGAGAAGGGAAACTTAAAAGTATGGAGAGCTGTGAATGGAAAGAGTGGGACTCTAGTTACAACAGGCGATACTCAAGAGTATGCGCTCGCATGTCAGCACATGCACCGCGTTGCTGCTGTACCAGCTGAGGTGCAGCTGTGTTTGGAGTCAGTCGGCTCCTCTGTATGACTCGGACGCAACGCTGGGCATGAAAGAGCAGCGCAAGCTTCTGCAGCCATTGAGCAAAGGGTATTGTGAGAAGACATGATTGTGTGAGTGTGTGTTGTGTTGATGATGTGTCCCAGCCGGCAAGGGTGGGGTGATAAAACCCCAAACTTATTTGAACCATCTTTAATAGCTTTGATTTATCTCTCCAATCTAAATCCCTAATTTGCATTCCTTCTCACGTATCCTACTGATCTCGGAGGTTAAGATTAAATATGGTTCCTTCAAGAAAAAAAGCCTGCAATGATTATATTTCAACTGCTCAATAATAATAAAAAAAAATGGCACTGGCTGCAAACTGGAGTCAGAAAAAGAGGAAAGGAAAAAGGAGCAGTATAGTAAAGTCAGGCTTGAGGGTGAGGCCACACTGGGGATCCTTAAAAGTACCAAACTAATATTTTTGGCATCTTTTAGCTCAAGGAACCGAGTAACCGGCTGAAAAAACAACAACCTTAGGCTCACTTCTCTGCAGGGAGGCAAAAACTCACAAGAAAAAAAGTCATATTTCCAGCACCTGCATCTATTGGAAATGTTGTAATAGTAGAATACCCACAGAAATAATATAGAACATCATCAGCAAACAAATGCAGAATGCAGGTCTTGTTTATTTATGACGGCTTTTCTTGGAGCGCCATGTGTTTTGGAATGAACGCATTGCACAGAGTCATGCAAAACATTTATCATGTGAAGTCAAACTGTGAGAAGCCTCCAAGAGCAGCAAGACATGTGGCAACTGCAAATTACACGTGAAAAGTTTTCGGAAACTGTGCGGCGTGTGGGAGCTAATCTTGGCAGTGAATAAATCAAAGAGGAACCCCCTGCCGAATTGAGAAACAGAGTCAGGTTCAGATCGCTCACCTCTTTGACCTCTATACTCGCCCAAGTCACACCTCACTGCAGTGTCAACAAATGCCAATGACTCCATATGTGCCCATGTGCTTCGAGGAGAGGGGGGCGAGCCACTTCCTTGCAGCATTGTCCTGTCTGCCAAGATGGCCCCCTTCTCCTGGGGCTATAATTCAACAATGCAATGTTTACTGAACCCAGTCTTCAAGCAATTATGTGAATGGGTCTGGAGGGGGCAGACCTTCCCCACTGTTCAAACTGTGGAGTGGAGTAGATGTTTGCATTGCTGGGGCTTTGCAACTCAATAGTGGTGCTCTCTCATCCACTCTGAATGGGAATTAAGCACCAGGTAGCCTATAGGGTCTGAAACGACAACGCGCCACACAGACGGACCAACCGCCGCCAACCCTGGTCGATGCATTACCAGGCACAGACTAAATAAATCATCAAATCAAGCGCACTCTGCATTTAGCAGCCCAATGAAAAGGCAGCATTTAAACAAGACAACAATTTAAGTCAACGACACACACACACACACACACTGCAGACTGTATCGTCATAGGAATCCAGGGCGCCCTTCCCCCAACCCAACCCCCAATGAAGTTAAGGGACACTTGTGACAGTCTATACTGGGAGAGATCTCTATACCAATTGCCAGCAGTGGGGAGCTCACGGTTGGTCTGATGCCATACATCACAAATCAAAGTGACCTCGATTTCTTATAAATGATGAATTTAGACCAGATGCGTTGGCCTCATTGATCCATTAACACTTGTAAAACACTTACATGAGTCAATACAGATTTGGGAGTGGCCATTTTTTTCAGGATTTATTGAGCATTGAGCTGTAAATCTACTTGGCCTCGGATCATTTTTTATACTAGTACATGCTGGTGGTTCACGGGCTGGATATTGGATGACTTATGTTCGTTGATGGAGAGCTCTTCTTACCTACAGAGAGTCTTTATTGACTTTGCTTTGAGTTGATGTGCATGACCCTGACATTCCAGAGGACCCGTATAGTAACACCAGTACGGGTGCTTAATTGAATCATGAGACAGTGCGCCTGCTGTAGTAATTCAAAGTCATAATGCAAGAAACAGATGCTTGAGGTGGTTCCGGATAATTCAATTATGTCGGTATTGTTGGGCTGGTGGTAGTCAATCAAGGCTGTGTGTAAAGTGAAGAGGGCCATCTCCAATTTCCTTCCAATGTCGGCACACACAACAGATGATGATAGCCCTTTGCTCTGGGGACTGGCTGGATCGAAGATATTGAAGATCCATAACTTGTGTCGCCCTTCGAGGTTGCAGGTGAGTGCACCTTCCGTCTCAAATTTGAGCGTGATAGATTACGTCGTCCACAAGAAAAGGCTCGGTAGCTCGATTGCATGTCACCACGGCCGGATGTTAAATATACCTTGGGAAGTCATCAACACTATAGCTTTCCAAACGTCTCTGGAATATAGCTGCTCGTATACTCTATACCCGGCAGGTGTAAGATTTATGTCCGCTGCCCACCGCATCTATGTCCCATCATTCAAAAAGGTTTTTTACTTCAGATCAAATCAACACAGAGGAGTCACAGATACCTCAACCATGACAGCTCTGTTTATTAGAGGGCATAAAGGTGAGAGACCAGACCAGATTTCTATTCTTGAGATGGAGAGGGGGGAGGGTTTGGTGTGGGCAAGGGGGGGTCTATTCCCAGCAGCAAAGCAATGCTCATCATCACCTATATGATTCATACCACAGATATAGCAATGTCCAAAATATATCAGACTGAAATATAATCGATTATGCCATGATGAATACCAAACAGTTCATTGGCAATACACTGGAGCAGACATACAGTAACAACAAAATGACTTGATAGACAGATAGTTATCTGCAACAATTTTGATTATCGATGAATCAATAAGGTAAAGTCTTTCCAGCTTCTGAAATGTGAGGATTTGCTTCTTTAAAATTAAATATTTTTGGAGTTTGGGAGCTATTCGTCGGACAAAATAAGAAATTTGGAGAAATAATCTTGGGCACGAGAACTCGTTTTGGACATTTATAGTAAAAGATATTAATCAAAAACTGGATTATTGATTGAAAGATGAATCGATAATGAAAAATATTTGCTATTGAAGTCCTAAGGTTATAATATGAATATTTAAACAGACGTTGACATTTCCAATATGGTGCCCTCTCCTAACTGTACGATGGAAAAAGAAGGCAACGAACAAGTGCAATCAGTGGTGTTTTCCCTTTCTCTTAAACAACAAAGTATTTTTTCCACTTTTTTCGTTTTGAAAATAAAGCCCAACTTTCATTTTGAAGGAATGATTCATTAACAAGGAAGACATAGAAAACAAGTCAGTCTAAATGTGTGAGGACCTTTTATATACTATCTAAGGTGAGGACACAGGAGACTATCAATAAATACTTGCACATTTTCACATGTTTTTGCTCATACTTTCATGAAATAAAACCAGCTTTATACAATGAACAAAACAGCACTGTAGGCAAAGCACCCTAACTAAGTATGAGAAGGTTTAGGAGTTCAAAACTCCAGGGAGACTATGAATAGCTTGTTTCTATGGACAAACTTAGCCCAGCTTCACTCAACAGCAGCTTCTAGTTTGTCATATAACTTTTGAATGCATCTTTGCAGTGGACGCCGATATGACTGACTGCATGGGCTAGAAGCTGTTAGACATCACGCATGTCAGCAGCACACTGCACCACACTACTAAATCAACAAAAATAGCATGCTTCTTTTTTTCAGTGCGTCTGCCTTTAATAGGACATACAAGCACTGATTTGTAACTCTGATTTAACCTTAGTAGGCTACATAAGGTTTTATTGGTCAAGATAGGTGAGGAAAAAAAAGGTAAAGCATAAGATCAGAGTGGGGGAGTTTGAAAAAGTAAAGTTTGAGTTGACTTACAGTAACAAGCTGGCATGTGAGAATCAAAGTGAAGATAAGTCCACAGATCGAAGTGACCGGAGTGCCCATTTTCCACCGACCCAGCACAGGCTGCGAACCGCCGGGGGGAAAAGGCAAAAAAAAACGAGGTCCTTCACTCCTCCTGGCCACCGGAGCGGTGTGATATCTGCCCCCTTTTCAGAATCAACTTCTCTGTGAAGAAGAAATCCGACTGCTGCTCCTCTGCGTCCCTCGCCCGGTGGGACTTCATCAACAGGTAGCCTACAAACGGGAGGCTTTTATTTCCCCCCTCGCGCTTGGTTTGGTTTATTTTTTTGTTTCTTTCTATTTTGTATTATTTATATTTTATAGCAAGGGAACGTAGAATATCGACTCTTCCCTCGCGTGCACTCCGAAAACTTACAGGACTTGTTGTGGGGCTAAGCGCAGTCTTTGCAAAGTCACTGGGAAAGTCCTGAGCTGGGATAGAGCAGGGAGAGAGGGAGAGAGAGAGAGAGCTGTGCCGAAAAAGTAAAAGGCGGAATGGAATTCAGGGAGTGCTGAAAGAGAAGACAGCTAATCCCAGTGTGGGGGGAGACGCCACCGAATATACACCCGCGCTCTTTACGTGGCCGCCACACAGTCCTCACGTGCGTCGACCCTGCCCGGAGGAGAAGGAAAAAAAGCTATTGTAGTTGTCAGGCAACAGCACACGCTGACGTAAAGTCTAGTTTATGACATAGTAAAGCCTACAAAATGTTGACTTTATGGCAGTGGTACAAGTTGAGATATTTTACTTAGGCACATAAGTCTATTCGCAGAAAAACTAGCCTAGTAAAAGTCAATGTAGGCTACTTAATAGGCAGAAACTTGTCAAAGTACAGTATTTAATAGGCTACATTTAGGCTCGACTATAGGTTATTGAGTATTATTTCATGTGCATAGTAGAAGGGAGTAGGCCTAGGCTAGACGTTGGCCTATAAAGTAGCACAAAATGATGTAAAGTGTAAAACTGTATTCAAGGCAAACAGTATCTGAGTATTCTAAATGTAGGCCTACCCAGTACTAGTTTTATTCATTTCCTGCAGGGACTTTTATCATAGAAATGTGGGGAGCATTTGAAGATTACACAAATTGTAGGCTATTACCTAACATTTAGGCTATATAAGGGAAAGTCATAAAAGTCACAAAAATACAAACAATAAAACAGACACTTGTGCAGTTAAAGAGATTAAGATATGAACAATAGCTTACTTTGCACATCTGTTTCTTCAAACAGGTGCGTAGGAGAGGGAACTTCTAGACTCCCGCCCGCACACTGTATCACTTGAAAGAATTCTTTATTTGCAACGTTTCAGTTCTAGACATTCATCAGACAAACCTGATGGATTACCCAGAATATTGAAAATAAAGTATTCTTGCAAGTGAGAAAGTTCGACAGTGTGGGAGTGTACGTTCTTCTTGAATCCTTAGAGATTTGTCTTTCTTTCGTCTTTTTGATTGGGCAAAAAAAAACCTGCTCCACCACTTCATTTCACTTTTCACGCCCTCAGGGCACATATTTATCAAAGTCCTTACTGGCATTCCTGAAGCGTAGCTCCACTCCAATCAGTGTTTTGCTTATTAAACTAATGTAATTTTAATGTTCTTAGGGAAAGCTCCTGGTCATTAAAAATCTGAGATTCAAGTTTTTTTAGCAGAAAATAAAACTGCTGTTGCAGTTGACTTCATTGGGAGAGATCTTTCTAGCTAAACACAGTAAGCTTGAGCATTTAGTGCCCTCTACTGGAGAGAGAAGGGACACTACATTCAATACTAAATAAAACAACTTATTCTTAAGTAGATACAAAGGGCCAACTCAGGCATCAAGCATAAATAGACACACAATTACTGTCCCCAGTGAAGAGGAATGTCCCTTTATATAAGCCACACACATGAATCCCTGGTAAAGTGCTGGTCAGGCCTGAAGTCAGTAGCTGTATGATTTTTTCCTTTTCATGTTACGAGTGTTTAAGAGTGTACTGTAACACTGGGAGATTTGAGAGGACAGCTGTTGCCAATTAAAAGCTGAACCCTGAATAGAAATGAAGCGGAGCTGTTCTCATTTGGTATCCAACATAGGCCGAAAAGAGAGATGAACCAAATGGGCTTAAAGAGTGGGGTTGGTATGTTGTGAATGTGGCACTTGTTAGATTTGCATTCTTACAATCCAAACTGATTGTGATCTACTCCTTGTCTGTCATGGAGAAAACAAATCCAGAACCTATATATGCATTTTTGATGCAAGATATGATAACGTGTCGATTAACTTAACTAAAAGATACGGTGGCGCTGAGCATTCACCAAATAAAAAAAAGTTTCACTGCAGGATCTCGTAATTACGAGATATTATCTCGTAATTACGAGATAATTATCTCGTAATTACGAGATAAGGATCTCGTAATTACGAGATAAAGATCTCGTAATTACGAGATAAAGATCTCGTAATTACGAGATAAGGATCTCGTAATTACGAGATAAGGATCGCCCTCTCATTCATCAATAACGATGTCTGTGTGTGTGTATTTGTGTGCAGACGAGGTGAACCTAGCCATAGGAAAACGTAGGCAATAGCCTTGGTTTCCGGACTACAATGGGCCCCATAATCAATAAACTTATTTTAAATATTTGTTTAGGCTACTGTTCATTCATTAATCAGCGATCGCATCGGGTAGGCTACTGAGGGACACACTTTCGGCTTTACGCCCGTGATCAGCTGCTGAGGTCCGACTGGGCTTTTCTCCTGAATAGTCCCAGTGACTGCATATCTGCACAAAGTTGACATGGCTATCATTGTCATGCCCTCCTTGTAGAAAGTTCTTATGTGTTTGTATGAGTCATGGATTACACCGAGTTTAACGACTGCATTTAATCAAAGCATTCAATAAAACTGCGTTCCGATACAGTAACAAACAGGAGGTAAAAGTGAACTAGCCCACCGGGCATTCTGATTGGATGAGGCAACACAGTACGGTGGCTCCGGTGGCTCATAATGAACAAACTGCATATACAAAGTGAAAGTGTGTCCCTCATTTCCCAATGCGATCGCTGATTAATGAATGAACAGTAAACAAATATTTAAAATAATTGTATTGATTATGGGGCCCATTGTAGTCCGGAAACCAAGGCTATTGGCCTACGTTTTCCTATGGCTAGGTTCACCTCGTCTGCACACAAACACACACACACACACACACACACACACACACACACACATCGTTATTGATGAATGAGAGGGTGATCCTTATCTCGTAATTACGAGATCCTTATCTCGTAATTACGAGATCTTTATCTCGTAATTACGAGATACTTATCTCGTAATTACGAGATCCTTATCTCGTAATTACGAGATATTATCTCGTAATTACGAGATCCTGCTCTGAAACTTTTTTTTATTTGGTGAATGCTCAGCGCCACCGTAAAAAGATATGCTTTGTTCAAAAGTTTTTACAAATAGACACAAGATGTCTCCGACCTACAGAAAAATCCATTTACAGTGTATGTGTGATAGAGGTTTCACTTGTTTTAGATGTTTATTGGGCCACAATTGGCTTGTAAACTAGTTCTAAGGTCTTCAAAATTGTGTTGGACATTTGGCAAGCACAATGCAACAGTGTCTCTTCAGCATTATAGTGTTGAACTCTGCACACATTCTGCAAGGTGAATTTCAGAAGTAACAACAAGCAAAACATATTTTTGGTTGCGTCTCACTGTGGGAAAGAGGAAACATAACAAAAGGAACAGAAAAGAATAATGTTATTAGCTACTGTAGTTGGGTGGATACTGTTACAGGAGAAAATAATGGAGGCCTGTGTGTAAAAGTTTGACTTTAGGGCCAAGAAATGAAGGAAAGAAGCTGTTGTAGGACCATTTGGGAATAGACTGATACCCCACAGTGGAGCAGTGTTGGGAGCTCTGCAATGGTTCACAAAAAAAACATTTGAGAGTCAAAAAGGAAGAATTATAAGATACCTTATTTAAATATTTTAGGATCCCAAATTGTGTACAAATGCAATTGATAACCGGGGATTGCAAGTAGTTATAATGTATATGTCACAACAGGCCAAAAAGGCTGGGAACCACTGCTGTAGTGTGATAAATCAACATATTGCAGTACTTATTGCTTGTTGAATCATAAGTAAACTGCAGTCCTCAGAGCAGAAATGTTGTTCCCTGTGCTCTTAAAAACTGCTGTTGAATACCACAGAGGGATGCGTCCTGGAAGTATGTCACTCACCACAGTGCTGCGTTTTTTTAAGGAACTCCTCCCTCCTCGCCTCCCGTCAGCAGAAAAAAGTCCTGGAAAAATTGTGTAAAACATGTTTCGTAAAGAAAAACCTCAAGCCATTATTATAGCTCCCAAAACCAATGCGACTTCCAAACAATACCGCGGCATCCACCGACTCCTGTGTTGCCAACACTGGCCTTCCGAGACTCACAAACACTATATTTTGTTGTTAAGAGTTTAAGAAACTGTTGAAACACACAAGTGTTGGAACTAGCAAGTATCTAAATGAATGCCAAACAAAGGCTCTGTATCTAATCGTTCATTGGATTAGAGAGACTAACACAGCTGGTGAGCTAAGTCAACTATAAAAGCCAATAACCAAATACAGATATTAAGGACACAGCAGGCAATAAAGTGGTTTTTCAAGCACAGTCCAACTGAGCTATTTTGCTTCCTTTTTGTTCTTTAAAATATGAAAGAAAATCTTTTTTAAAGACCTGTACATGATTTTTTTTTTATTTATTAAATGAAAAAGGCTGTATCCAAAATGTGTTCTGTAAAAAACTTTGGACTCTTAATAGTTTGTAAAAATGTTATAAACACTTTTGAGACAACTTTGTCCAGCTGAGACAAGTCCTTCATTGGGTGAAGTTTAGGAGCGGTCTACGATCACAAGCCAAATCTGATTGACTCCCAGTTTTTGCATCTGTGTTTGCAACTCTGTACACGTTATTAGATTCAGCCATCAATGAGGTAAGGTGGTAAAGATGTCAGATGACTCAGTGTAGAGCACCGGCCCACTGTGTATTACATTAGAGTAACTGTAGCACGGTGCGTGTTGCCAACTGGGGCCGGACTTGTAGCCTACGCAGCTGCAGAAAACAGCTGCGGCAATGAGCGATAGATCAGCCTGAGAATATGAAATACTTCCGCTCTCAGTGGGGGTCAACGCCCTTGAACTGTGATACACATGAAGTTCTAGCGGAGGAGTTCCCACTCTTTCTTTCATTCAGCTCTCAACAATGGGTCATATCAGTTCTTCTTGCCTCCACCCACATAAGCACCAAATAACTCCACCAAATCACATGTACAGTCAGTGAAAGCAGTTTGTTACAAATACATCTGCAAATTGTCTTTTGAATCTCTTTGCAGAGTACATGCAACAGGTTATATGTGTCAAACACCAAAATGTAACTGATATTTCCAAGATGACACCATCTCCTCTTAAAAAGTAAATAAAAAAATTGGCCAAATATGAATTAGACAGTAAAACGTGATTGTTTAAGTAAACCAATATCAACAGTTACATACATGTGTTTGTTTAATCTTGCAAGTGTCTAGCCATAATCCATGGGAAGTACAGTCATGACCTAATTTGACACATTCCTTGAAAGTGAAACTGAGTATTGTGAAACTGCTCTCTCCCTCAGCACTTTATTTTCAGGAGGAGGTTACGTAAACCAGGCCTCTTCTTGTAGAATCCTTTTTGCAGAGTTTTGGGAGCTTATGATTCACTTGGAGACGAACACAGCCATAAAGCAAATTTATGTATGTGTCAAATAAAAGCACCAAATTGAGAATTTCAATAGGGCCAAGGCTAATTTTACTGGTTTAACGAGAGAAGTTCTCTGCGGTGAACCAATCATCCAGTCACTGCTGGCAGTATTTGCAAAAGCAGGTTTGTCTACGTGTCAAACACAAGCACCAAATGGTTAAGAGAATTCATAGTTCTCTAGCTATAAGGGCACTGTCTGGACATATCAGGAGCCCGACTGGGTGGTTCTCAAAGACAAGTAGCCACACAACATAGCAAGTCATGCCTATCTATAGATGTAACTTGCACCCAAAAAGACTATGCCATCATTCATCAAAATAAGCACAGACCCATGAATGCAGTGCATGTATACACATATTGAAATCAAGCAGGAAGAGTTGACTGTTCAACCTTGGTATGACAGTTGCCGCTGGATGACAAATAAAGTGAAAGTGATATGTATCCGGTCATCTGCTCCACCAATGGATAGTGATGACACAACAACTCTCAAATCTCTTGTACCTCAAGGACACGCACAAATGTTCCCTTTGAGACCAGACCAGTTTAAGCGCATGTATATATTTTGCTTAATGTTGTATAAGTCAGTTGAGTTTTGCTTTATCACTTGTATTCAACTGTACTGTATGTTCATTGTTAACTCCATAGACCCAAAGGAAGAACACCTTTGATGTAATAGTTTGTGATGTGTTAACCCCCATGGCACCACTGACTGACTCACCTATAAATATATACAAGCGTATATTCAGTCTTACAACTCATCTGGATCTGAATTTGAGAAGGTCAGAGAGAGAGAGAGAGAGAGAGAGAGCGAGAGAGAGAGAGAGAGAGAGAGAGAGAGAGAGAGCAGTATTTTTATTATGTGTCAGTAGATGGATTATTTTACGGCCCAACTAATCAAAGGGGGGCTCCGGCTATTTATTATTCCATTTTCCATTTTGGGGGGACTCACCAGAGAAAGATTTCAAAAGAATGGTCCAAATCAATTCAGCAGAAGTAAACAAAGAAGACTAGACCTAATCCTTAGAGGGATGTGGTTTTCCCTTTGTTTGGTCGATAAACCCTCTTCATGCCCACAGTGTACTTCTCATGCACTTCAGACATTTTTCGTTTTAAAGGCCTTACTGACATTCCTAAAAAAAGTACCTTTTTTTTCATTCCACACCACTCTGACATGTGAGCATTACGTGCCCTCTACTGGAGAAAGAAGGGAATTACAACCAGTACTAAAAACGACTTAATTGTGCAGTGGAGACAGGGGACCTACTCAAACATCAAGTAAAGATATGAACACAATCTCATTGTTCTACCCTACTGTCCAATCAGAGAGACATATGGCAATGGATAGCATCACCTAAATTAGGGACAAATATAAATTTCTAAATAAATGTTTCCCATCTTGAGTACAAAACATTACATTCTGCATTTATCATCATGCAACCTGATGCTTTTTGTTTTACATTCCCTGGCTGATAAACACCCATGTCTTTCAAACTTCCTGCGCCACATTTATAATGCAGACCTATTTACTTATTTTAAATTTGTCTCAAGGTTCAAGTCGAGATAACCACCATGACATAGACTTTGGAACGCTCCAGCTGATGCAACAGCTTTTATAGTGAATGGATGTCTTTATTGTAATCACTGAGGATCGCGTAACAAATATAAACTCAAAGTTTAAGGTTTGGTTAACAATAGAGTTTCAAGTGTCTCCACTTCCACAATAAAGTTAAGTACACATGGGCTGTTATCCATGTTTTAGTTCTATTATAAAAATACAAAGAAATATTCAAATTTTATCCTATGTCTTATCTTATGTAGAATGATGAAAAATTAAAAAGTGCTACAATCGCCCCGGACCTCCCTATCAGATAGCTCATATATAGGCCTAGTGCAATGTGTTGCCTATATGCTATTTTAATTTTTGTATCCATATTTATCCATATTACATTTGTGAGGTGTTTTTTTTTGTTGCATATGAATGCAATAAATGCCATGTGTACAGAATAGAGTATAGATCCTATAATAAGGATGACTAAACAAACCTTTACATTTGAAAGAACAATGTTTTTGGAAATCAGAATTTGCCAAGGTAGTTTGTATTTGCGAAACTTAATGTAATGTGTATCTTCACCTCACTGAGTCCTGCTAATCACAGCTGATACAGATACCTTTATTTTACAGATCAGTCATTTCTCCCATTTGCCTAAACCAAAACGAAGGCATCAAGGTCTTGAGATTTGATTGCAAGTGATATGCCCATGCAGAACAAGGACCTTGCACAGTTGCTACCACATGACAGTCAGACAGTATGTGTATCAGTATATGTTGCTACACTGCAGCTGTCACTTCTAAACTGTGTATCTATAAATGGGGTATTTGGAAATGTTGCAAACATAACAAAGAGATACATTATCACATTGATGTCATTTGAAATGATATGAAAAACACAAGTCAAATTTAGTATGTGTTTTATTTATTAATTTGTAAAAAATCATTATGCATACAACTGTCTTGAAAGATAACATGATGCTACAGTTTGGTTTCTTACTGTAGAATGATCCTCCTGATTTGTATAACCAAAGCTTTATGTTTTTAATAAAAAAACAGCTGTAATTGTTGCATAATTCACATTCCATACAGGTTTATTCAACAGGACATTTGGCCACGGGGTGTCTGTATTCATCGTTAACAAAGCACCTGTTCTGATCTGGTTGGACTGTACTGATCAGTAGTACTTCACTTTTGGAAGGACGCACAACATTTCAAAGAGGAGGTTGGCACCAGTCAGCGCAGTGTTCCCTGTTGAGAAAAAAAAATGGTCAGAATTAAGAGTTGTATTGAAAAGAAATATAGTAGTTTGGCTAAACTATGTGTGTCCCAGCCGGGTTTGAAAAGTACCTGTGGTGTCGTAGGGCGGAGACACCTCCACTAAATCACATCCAACCAGGTTCAGACCTCGGCAGCCCCGAATAATCTCAACTCCCTAAATCCAACCAAGAAAACAAAATATTACTGTTCATATACAGTAGATGAGAAGATCAATAAGGAAGTAGTACATTTCGTACATGACATTTTATTTGACAAGGCTGTGTTGTCAAATTAAAGTCAAAAAAGTAAATTTTGTAGGATTTACGTCGGTAACACTTTACAATAAGGTACACAAAATTGTAGTACCTACTACATAGTTATGTGTTACCTACTAATAGGTTCTTTTTGTGCTACCTACTACATACGTTTTTTTTTCTCGTCCTACCTACTACATACGTTTTTTTTTGTTCTACTTACAACACAAGTTTTTTCTGTTCTACCTACTACATAAGTTTTTTTTGTGTTACCTACTACCATTTTGTGTACTTTATTGTAAAGTGTTACCTTTACGTCTGTTTCCTCCATGTTTACCTGTATGGGAGTGAGCCCTGCTATCTCTGGTGTGCCCGTCCCAGGGGCAAAGCCCGGGTCGAGAGCGTCTATGTCGAAACTGAGGTAAACTGGTCCGCTGCCCATCTGAGCCCTGACCTCAGCCATCAGGGGAGCCAGAGATTTGAACCAACACTCTTCCGCCTGCACCACACGGAAACCCTGCACAGTATGCAAATTAGGGATACATTATCTAATATTTAGACACACAAAAATATACCATAACATCAAGATATTTGCAGTGTTGGTAAGTAGTAAATTGCATGTAGTTTAACTTCATTCATTCATATTTGCATAGTAATGAAAGTATAAATCTTTTGCTATTTTTTTGCAGTGTTGATTTTTTTTAGTTTTTGTCTATTATACAAATTGCCACTTTTTAGTAGTCTCGCAAAGCCAGACCAAACTACAGCAAGTAGTATGGTCAGGAAGCACTCCGTTTAGAGCCGTCTATTCGGGGGGAAACTGGGCTGGCCTGTTTTTATTTATTTAAACCAATCACAATCATCTACGGCGGGGCTAACCCCGGGAAGCAGCCAATGGAGGCGTAGCGTTGTTTGCCGACGCCAGCGCTTAATAGACGCTGGCTGAAGTGGTCAAGCCAGACTACTTTTTAGTGACTGGAATAAACTAAGTGGCATTTTTTTTGCTGACATGAGACTTTGTTGTATAACATTTGGATATAATATCATACAGTGTCAATTTGCTCTTTTTCTTAGAAAATAGTCTCAACTAGCCCACTTTTTCAAAGTAGCTTTATTAGTTAACCAAACTAAATTTCTCCCTAGGCTAGCTTTGCTTTAGTTCGTCATCTTCCAGTGTGAAGCAATTGGTAGTTTTCAAAGCTCTGATTTCAAAATAGCTTCCCCAACACTGGGTATATAGTATTAACCAAATCAGTGATTATATACATAACAAAATTAATGAACTGCTTACTATTACTTAGAAATGTAATGTTGGCATTGCCTTACGTCATCCATACACCCTGCTGTACTGAACACAAACGGGCACTGACACACACACACACACACACACACACACACACACACACACACAGGCCTGTCCACACAAATGGCTGGGCCCCTGAAAACCTCCAGTCAATTGTCCCGCATTACCCATGCTTTACTAGCATCAATGCGTATGAGTGCGCTCATTTGCGCAGGTTTGTGAAAAACTGGTTAGCCCTGGCTGGTTGTGTCTGTCCTCTTTACTATATAAGAATGTAGAATAACTACAAAAGGTACCCAACCTGTTTTTTCATGGGGTCCAAATACTTTTCACAACGACACCAAGACACAGGTACCATGTGTTTTCCGTGAGCAGGAACGACTCAGGAAATATAATCCAGCCAAAACTGTTTAATATCAAAACCCAATCTTGTCACCATTTGGCACACAAAGGGTTTATAGGATGCATTATGTTTGAAACAGTTACACTCCGTTGTGTTCAATCTGAAACATTTTGAACATTTCTGCTTTTCTATTGATATTGTCTGGGTTTGATGCTTCCACAGATATTGACTGAGTACAGTAAAGGAAAGTAATTAATAATTTAATAAATAGCTACATTTATCTAATATATGGAGATGCCTGAATTCATCAAATAAAATATTTTACTGTTACTCAAACTTAACGAAGCTATTCAAGGTACCTGTGCCCGGCTCCATTCGTATGAATCTGGAGAGTAGCCTGAACCGCGCAGGCCGATCTGGGCCACCCTGTTGCAGTCCAGCAGCCCCTCCTCCACACACCGTCTGAAGGGAGTGCCATGTCCAATCTTCTCCCCCAGGACCACATCACTGGTGTCAGCATGAGCATCCACATGGACCAGACCCACTGGGCCATGTCTGATGAAGTATCACCCAATACAAGTCAGTGTATGAAATGGTTAAGGGGTGTTTTTAGTATGGATTTACTGAGATTTGACTTTGGTCTGAACTTTTTTCACAGATAAATTTGTTTTTTTTTCATCTACAATCAATGTGCAGGCATTCAAAACGCCGTAGAGTTCATCGCGGGGCAGAATAATACTACTAAGGCATGACCAATTGGGTATGGAAATATCTGATCTAGAGCTGGAACAATTAATCGATTAGTCGATGGACAGAATATAATCTGCAAAAAAAATTGACATTATATCAACCAAAAGTCCAAAACACGTATTGGTTCCAGATTATTTTCCCACTGTTTTTTTTCTCTTTTTAAATTGAGTATGTTTGGAATGTTAGGCAAAACAAGACATTTGAAAATATGCACATACACAATACTCATTAGTTGTAGCAGCCTTATTGTGTGTCTAGTTATTGTACTGTATCTGTCAGCCAATGTAAGCTAATGATAATAATTCTATATGTATGTTCACACATATCATGCATGGCCTTCTTACTTCTCAGCAACAGCTTGCAGGATTGGATATGCAATCGTGTGATCGCCACCTGCAACAAAAAAACTTCTTAACTTCCTGGCATTTGATTGAACAAGAGCTACAGTTCATCGGGCTATTTAAACTTATAACATATTCATGTACTGAGCTATCTGTGAGAAGGTGAAAACAGTGGGCTATGTAAGAGCCTTGTTTCTTCTTATACTCCAGTCACTCTCACCCATGGTCAGAGGAATACAGCCAGTGGCCACAATCTTTCTGTATGCCTCCCTGATGCGTTTGCAGGTGTCTTTCAGGTCGTAAACGTTGACGTTGACGTCTCCGATATCAGCCACCATGAGGGACTCGTAAGGCGCTGCCCTGGTGCCACTGTTGTAAGATCTCAGCAGTGACGATTCTGTCCTGATGTGCCTGGGACCAAACCTGCAGTGATGAAGAAGGGAATTATTCAATTCAATGCAAGAGTTACAAGTCACTGAAGCAGGTTAAGATCGTATATGAAATGTGATGGGTTCATAAAATAGACTTCCTCTATATCTTTTGTTTTGTTTGGATGGACTTTCAGACTCCCATAGTGTTGGGTTAAGTCTTTGGTAGGCTATGTGTTTCTGTTAATAACATCCTGTTTGGTATTATGGAAACTTAAACTTGAGTACGGGTTCCTTTATAATATGTTGCGTCACCACCAGGCTGAGCAAGACGTTTCTTGATATGGTCGTAACAGATGCATTGTTATGCGTGACAGAACTACCTGCCAGTGTTTAGAAGTTGCTCAAATTAGTTTTACTTTTTCATTTATAAATAATGAAAAAGTATTTCTAGGCCTTTAGCCAAATATATGATATGTACATAACACTTTGCCAAAGGAAGGCTGAACACAGGACTATTACTTGTAAAGTATAGTTTTTTTTAAAACTTTTTATTCATTGCTGCTCTGCATGAGGATATGTCAATATTTTCTACACAACTGAATATTAGGCTTATTGTGTGACGTATGAATTATTGCTGTTTAAATGCATCATAACAAGCTCGAAAAAACAAATAGCTGTTTTTGTGTCAGTGTCATAAGAGGAGATAATGCTGTAAAAAAAAAAGAGAAATTATTAACAGCAAAATGACCTAGCTCCAGGCCTGTTGGAGGTCCCGGTGTCGATTGGGACGCCGATAAAGGCTGCGTCCAGTCCCTCCGCGGTCTCCTGGTAGGGCAGCTTGGCCATGGTGGGGATCCCCGACATCCGAGCAACGAACTCGGCGCTCGGTGGCACATTGTACCGGGTCCCTGAGCACTTTCTGTGGGGGTTTACACTCAGAACAAGTCCGTCGCTGCTGCAAAGAGCTGAAGTTTGTCGCGGCGCTGCAGAAACAAAGTCCACCTTTGTTGTTGCCCTGTAAGAAGAAGGCCAAATAGTAGCGCGAGTTATATTTAGGTTTCTCCAAATTGAAAACATAGCTACGTCCAGATATGTTACTAGTGCAACGTGGGGCTGTGTATGAGCGTACGTGAATCAGAAATGTGGTCTCTCAGCTGCTATGGCTACTTCAAGTGTTTTCATTCCCTGCACTTTAACCCGTCTGGGAATGACCATGTATGGAACCTATGCAAAATAAATCACCATACTTTATTAGGTTGAATGCATAATCTCTGATAGCCATAACCCTAACGCCACACAGTAGCCTATCACAACTCCCCATTGGATAGGCTAGCCTACATACGGATACTTGGTTTGTAGTTATGGTTGTTGTGATTTCCAAACTTCCGATATAGTTGAGAGCATGAACGCAGCACGATTCCAATCATTCCGAAAACTTCAAAGGCCACTTATTTTATTCATCGAATGCGCATAAAATAGATAGATAGATAGATAGATAGATAGATAGATAGATAGATAGATAGATAGATAGATAGATAGATAGATAGATAGATAGATAGATAGATAGATAGATAGATAGATAGATAGATAGATAGATAGATAGATAGATAGATAGATAGATAGATAGATAGATAGATAGAAAGGCTACGCAAGACTCATCCTACATATTTACCTACATTTCATTTTTTTTAATGTTGTCAAAATACATGGAAATCATTTCTCGTTTGATAAAACCAACGGTCAGACTCTAGCAAATACATTTCTTTTTCTTACTAATATATATCATTGAAATAATCATGACTAAAGTGTAGGCCACAAGGGATTAGAAATGATTACAAGCAGCAACCTCACTATCGAAAGACAACATGAAGCCTATGAATTAAAAATAATAATAATTACAAAATCCAAATTAGGTTTTAGGGTCACACAACTTCCTCTCTGGACCAATATATTGGTTGCTATGGTGCTGGATATGAAACCGTTATATGACTGTGTGGAGGAGTTTTTTATTTATTTTTATTATAATGAGTTCGCTTCACTTGTCCTCCTCTAGAGGCGCACTGTGTGACGCACCAGCACTCCCAATTTAGACACCGCGCATCTCAGAGAACGACCACTCCTCAGACTTGTCTTATTACATAGCATAATATCGACAAGCCATCATGGTAAGTGTTGTTTTATAATGTAATTTCTTGCATGCTATTGCATTCAGCTTTACAGTTTTACCTTTATTCGTATGGTAGATGGCGCAGAGGAATGTAGCTCGATCTTGTCTCCAAAGGTGCATCCCTTTGTTCTGTGCATAGCGTACTCGATGGCTCATTCGGACCTTAATTGCTTTATTATCAATTGTCCTGCTCTCAAACGAAATAAACAAAATTGTCGGTGTTCACGTAGTCGCTCGCATTCCTGCACGACAAAAGCCTAATCCTCTTCCATGTGGACTCTTGTAAATCAGCTTATAATTGCCTGACAAATGGTCTCACACGAAGCGCTCATTTCGCTGGCCCTATTTGCAGCCTCTTTATGAATTTATATAACATCAACATTTAGAGCTCCGAGTTATAGAGATCGTATTATGTGAAATGATTAGTTATTCGTACTATCTTCATTTATTTCTTTAAAATAAGCAACCTATATTACATATATGTGATATAATTAACAAAATAAATAAATAATTCATAATAAGCAGAAATTCAGTGGCTCATTACGTCAGAAAAAAAAATGTGGTTTACTCACGATTCAGCACACCAACACGGTTGACCTAGATAATCCCCCTCTCCCTCCCGTAATCCAGTATGATGTCGAATCTGAACATGCATGGGCTACAGAACCTCATTCACTGATTTTATCAGTTTACGCTTTTCATGGCAGGTCGGGGGAATTATAATTTGAAGCAGGTAAAGGTGGAGTCAGTCAAAATCAGGCTCTGTAAACAAAGGGTATTTTATATAGCCTAGTTATTTTAACAAAGGGTACCCTTTATAACTAGCAATATTCCTGTTTGCAGAGCCTAGGTTGTGTATTAACCCTGGATTTTTTTACGGACAGGTATCAGATTGTGAGATGTTCTCAGACTTTGAATTTCTTTTTTGACAACTAATATTCTCCAGAATCACTGACTCCACCTTTAATGATGATGCAGGTCATTTATCTAAAATAGAAATAATGCTTATTTTGAAGAGCTTGCCTTGGCACCATGGTTTTTAAAGGCCAAGTTGTTTAAATCAAAGACAATTAAAGCAATTCCTTAACCCAAATGATATTTGTCTTCACCACCTGCAGCGTGAGTGTATCTCCATCCACGTGGGTCAGGCCGGCGTCCAGATCGGCAATGCATGCTGGGAGCTGTACTGCCTGGAACATGGGATCCAGCCGGACGGAACGATGCCCAGTGACAAAGCCATCGGCGGGGGAGACGATTCCTTCTGCACCTTCTTCAGTGAGACAGGAGCCGGAAAGCACGTCCCCAGGGCTGTTTTCGTGGACTTGGAGCCAACTGTCATCGGTAAACTGTCGTGAATTATATGCACCTGTGGTTGTCAATTCATTTTATGAAGTCGGATCCTCAAGTAATTTTTGATTGTATATTGTGCATGTATTGTTGTTTTTGCTTTGCATTTGTTTGACTCGACATCACTGCAAATTAATAATATACTGTAGGCAAGGCAAGGCAAGGCAAGTTTTTTTATATAGCACAAGCAAGATTAAAATACATAAAACACATTAGAAATACATAAAACACATTACAAATATAATGAATAATAATAAATAAAAGTTTAATAACATTAAAAATGAATTAAACCTGTCTCTTCAGATGAGGTGCGCACTGGGACCTACCGCCAGCTGTTCCACCCTGAGCAGCTGATCACTGGTAAGGAGGATGCTGCCAACAACTACGCCCGCGGCCACTACACCATCGGCAAAGAGATCATTGACATAGTGCTGGACAGGATCCGCAAACTGGTGGGTGAACTTGATATCTGGATGGTTGCATTTAAAGGTCACATTTTATGCTCATTTTCAGGTTCAAAATGGTCATTTGGGGTTTTTTACTAGTTGTATTGTCCAAAAACCCTTTATATTTCTCACGCTGCCATTGCTGAATCTCCTCTTTTTCGCCCTAAGCCAAGTCCTGCCTTCCAAAAAGTCCAGTCTTCTTCTCTGATTGGCCAGGTCCCCATGTGTGGGCACAGGCTCTGTCCACCCGCTCAATATGGCGGACTGCTAGTTAGATGCAGGGTTTTCTCGGGGTGTGCTTAGTTATGACAGGTGGAGGTAGTGTTAGGTTAGATTGGTAATGAGGGGCGTGGCTTCTCCCGTTGTGACCTCATAAGGAGAGACAAATCTGAATGAGATTTTTGCCCTTTTTTCAGATAGGTGGAGGTGGAGTAAAAGAGTGAGGGTTGTTTTTCCTCATAATTTGGGAGTCTCTAGACACACCGGGAACCCATACAAATGTGGAAAAAAAACATGAAAAGTTGCATTTGCATAATAAATTACCTATAAATAACATAAATATATTTATATGTGATGGCTGTCTCTCCCTCTCTGTCCTCAGGCTGACCAGTGCACTGGTCTTCAGGGCTTCCTGGTGTTCCACAGCTTCGGCGGTGGCACCGGCTCAGGTTTCACCTCCCTGCTGATGGAGCGTTTGTCTGTCGACTTCGGCAAGAAGTCCAAGCTGGAGTTCTCCATCTACCCAGCTCCTCAGGTGTCCACCGCAGTGGTGGAGCCCTACAACTCCATCCTCACCACCCACACCACCCTGGAGCACTCTGACTGTGCCTTCATGGTAGATAACGAAGCCATCTACGATATCTGCCGCAGGAACCTGGATATCGAGCGTCCCAGTTACACCAACCTGAACAGGCTGATCAGTCAGATCGTGTCCTCCATCACTGCCTCCCTTCGTTTCGACGGTGCCCTCAATGTTGATCTGACGGAGTTCCAGACCAACTTGGTGCCATATCCCCGAATCCACTTCCCCCTGGCCACCTATGCCCCTGTCATCTCTGCGGAGAAGGCTTACCACGAGCAGCTATCAGTGTCAGAAATCACCAACGCCTGCTTCGAGCCCGCCAATCAGATGGTGAAATGCGACCCCCGCCACGGCAAATACATGGCCTGTTGCCTCTTGTATCGTGGTGATGTGGTGCCTAAAGATGTTAATGCAGCCATTGCCCACATCAAGACCAAGCGCTCCATCCAGTTTGTGGACTGGTGCCCCACTGGTTTCAAGGTCGGCATCAACTACCAGCCGCCCACTGTAGTTCCCGGTGGAGACCTGGCCAAGGTCCAGAGGGCTGTGTGCATGCTGAGCAACACCACTGCTATTGCAGAGGCCTGGGCTCGGCTCGACCACAAGTTTGATCTGATGTACGCCAAGAGGGCCTTCGTCCACTGGTACGTGGGAGAGGGCATGGAGGAGGGAGAGTTCTCCGAGGCCAGAGAAGACATGGCAGCTCTGGAGAAAGATTATGAGGAGGTTGGAGTCGACTCCATTGAAGGCGAGGGAGAAGAGGAAGGAGAGGAGTATTAAAAGGAAGGGGCATAAGAGCACAAGTCAAACAGAGAAAAAATGATTTAATTAGTTCCTACATATTTCAAGCACAATAGTTTGTCGAATAATTACCTGTTTGTCTGTGTTCAGAGTCGAGATGATTCCAATGCCAGATTCACTCGGTCTTTAATAAAGTTCCTGTAATGTGAAGTAGTGTTTGTGTGTGTGTTTATTTATCAAACCTTCCTCCTTTCACTTCATTCTTTTGTGAATACTGACAAATTAACTCTCTTGAAAAATGTTTTTCAATTCACTTATCTTTCAGAAATGTTAACTTAGAAACAAGACGAATGATTTGCACAACACATTCAGAGCTCTTCTCAGACGGATACTTTTATTCTTAAACACAGCAGAAAAATCTACATACTGTATATTCAAAATATTTCTCATCATCTTTCATATGAAAACCATACACACTTCACCACACTCTCCTAAAATGCTCAAATTATTATAAACGTTATGCCTTTTATGAGGCCAAAATAGTTGGCTTAATGTTGCTACTTTTGACAACAGACCAGAGAAGTGTGAAGGTTTAAGTAGCTCTATTTGGCTTATTCATAAATGTTTAAATAATGTATTAGAATATGATGTGCATAATAGAGGAGCTGGCAGCAAACACCAGTAAGCCATAACAATGGCTCTGTGCAAACATATACATAAAGTGCAAAATAGGAACAAAAAAAAAACACATTCTCAATGTCGCTCAATAATCCACACGATCCATGCCATCTACCAGCATCATTATGATAACTATGTAGTAACATGTTGCAGAGGTTTTTGCATGCATTAACATCGTGCAGAATGGGTGAATAAGTGATTGTCCAGCTCACAACCTGACACAGACACTGGCTGGCAACCTGTTGGATGGAGGTAAAAGCTGTTTTGGCGCTGCATGTTACATGTGAATTTGTCAAACTTTAATATCGCTCTACACAGTAGGGCCTAATAAGTACAGTATGTACGTTTTACTAAAAAAGTGCATCAGACCTTGGGAAAAAAATATAGTCTCTTATAACACAAATACATTGGAGCATCCCATTTCTGGGCCAATTGAGTTGTTTGGTGCTGATAAACGACACTCATGAGAAACTAACAGTAGAAACCAATGGGTTTTTTTCTCTCCACCAACACTGCAGCCTCAATAGTCCATGATGCATTTCACCCACAAGACATGGAGTATTGTGCATAAAGGGGCACCCGAAGCACTTTAATTTAAATATTGCTAATGCTATAGTGATGCAGAGATTGTGATATTCTGTGAGTTGCAGATTTGTAATTTCAGATACAATAGACAACACTGGTTAAAAGGTGAATTACACCAATTCATAAATCACATGAACTACTGGAATACACTCAGGGTCATAGTAGTCAAGTAGAATTGTCTAACAGTACAGTGTCAGTTGATTATCCCTTAATAGCCATTACATGTAAAGGCCAAGAAGACTAAAAATAGTACAAATAAAGAAGTTTGACTTAATATCACAGCATATTTGAACCCCCTTTTCTATATGATATATCTGTATGAGCCTGAATGAGTGTGTGTGTATCTATGCAGACAGTATGCAGGCCTGACGCTGGTCTCGTCCGTACAGCAGGAAGCCCACAGCGGTGCGAAGGTCCTCCAGGTCCAGGTTAGACAGGAAGCTCCTCTGTAGCTCCGCCTCCACCATGTTCCCAATAGGCCCAGTGCAGCCCTTCAAGAGAACCACAGCAGACTGACACAGCAGCCAATCAGCAAGCTTCCTCATGCCAACACTGTCCTGATTGGCCAGGGCCTTGCGTCCCCACAGGCTAAGATGTAGCATGTTAGCTGCCACGCGGGCACTGGGGCGCTGCAGAGTAACAACAACATGGGAGTAAGAGTTAGTAAAGATCTGTTGATTATTATAAGCAGACTGCTGGATAGAGTCAATATATATATTGACACTATTATATTGGGGGAAAAAGCTATACAAATTCATCAAATAGCTTTGAACATAACACAAAATTGGTCAAAATTCTTGCCATAAAAACTGGGAAAAAAATAAAAGAGAAAAGAGAAAATTCAGCAATATGATAGGCCTACATTTCTTTCAACATTTTAAAAAAAAGCTTAGAAAATGCCACGTACAAACAGTAAAATCCAATCAATCATTGACTAAGCACACACACAGTATCCCAGCCCCTGCTCCTACCTTGCTTGGGCTCCTCCTGAGGAGTAAGCGGATCACCAGCTGTACATCAGCAGGGACAGTGGAGGGCAGAGCAGGAAGCTGCTTCTCCTGGTAGCTCCTGCTCTCCAGTCCCACTGCTCTGTAGAACGGGTTGTTCTGGCCAAATATCTCATAGGAGATGGCGCCCACAGCCCAGGCGTCCGCCTTGCTGTAGTCAATCACCACGCCACTGCCTGGAACTGCAGTGGATACCTTTGGGCGGACACATCAAGAGATTGAGAGTGATTAAATATGCAATTTTTTTTGGTGTGTGTTTGTCGTAAAACATTTTTTTCTTACTTAATAACAATAAAGAACTACTGAATAATCATAAAGAGCTACTTAAGCCTACCTCTGGGGCCATAAGGGAGGCGTTCCCTCCTCTGTTGACCCACATGCTGTTGAATGGCAGCTGTAGACTGCAGTCGCTTTGGGCCAGGCAGCAGCCAAAGTCGGTGATCACTAAACGAGGGCAATCAGCTGTGTAAAAAGATCAAAATCAAATGAAATGTTAACATAGAACAATTTCTTGATAACATCTGACATTGTTCTCTTACTGGCTGCATGTTATTTCACTGACCAGAGTCAAACTCCAGCAGGATGTTGTCTGACTTGAGATCCCTGTGAGCGACGCCCTGTGTGTTCAGATGGTCCACGGCCTCCAGCAGCTGCAGCATCATGAGAGAGGCCTGTCTGCGGCCTGGTGGGGTCTCTGCCAGGTACTGTCGGAGTGTGCAGCCATAGCTATAGCACAGGAGAAGACATTTAGGCATTGATGTATTGTTCTTTTATATACTTTTGTAAAAACATTTAAATAAAACACTTTTTCACAAACAAAAAAAACACAGAAGAAGAAAGGATGCTAGTGAGACGGAACTGGATGTTTTCAGTTTTCTTGTACACCTCTTAACGTTATAATCCATATGAACTTTTCATGAAATCAAAGCTAATTTTGTAATACTATTTATGGTCTGCATTGTCCAGTAATTATAATATAATTCATTGTATTGAGATTGTCATTACCTTTCAATAAAGTAGTTTTCATTTTTAGTGGTGGGATCCACCATTCCTGCAGTAGTATCAAATCTCATGGATTCACAGGAAACAGTGATCCAGCTTAGTGTGTGTGTAATAATTTGATCTCCCTAACCTTGTCTGTTTGAGTCCGTATATATTATTCGTATCCTACCATCTTTAACGAACATAATTCACTTGTAGTAATGAAGAATGTCGAAGAGGGTAGGTAGGGCTTACTTCTTCATGACCAGGAAAAGAGTGCGATTGTTGCCCAGTCCATCAGGGTTGAGCCTGGCTGGCAGCACATCGGGATACTCCTCCTGAGCTCCTGGAAGCAAAGGGACGTCCGCTGTGAAGGCCCGGTACACTCTGATCACATTGGGGTGTGCTGACACTCTTTTTGGCACGATTCCAAAATCTCTGCATGTAGACAGATCACAGGTGGTTCAGTACTGTAGGCCAGATCTAAATGTCTTGTGCAATGAACTGTGAAAAGCATTGAAGTAGGAAGAAAGCCCTGTGTAATACATGCTGTACTTACCCATCCAAAGTGATTTGTTCGTTTTCCTGCTTGATGGCCAGTGGGCCCGCAGGCACCAGCTCCTGGGACATGGACTTTAATATCGCCTCGCTCGAAGACCCTGCCTGCAAATTTAAAGAATACCTGTCAGTACTGATTTTTAATTGCAACAGTGTCAAAAAGATGTCCACACAGGATTAACACTTAACAATTGTGGCTTAAAATGTGATATTTATTTAGATCACACACACACCCCAAAGTTCCACATCATCTTGATAGCCAATGGGAAGCTTCCTAGCGAGCAGCATGACAAGGATCGAGCCTTCACCCCTTCCTCTTTCTCTTCTCCCAGCTGAACCTGAAGGGGGCTTTCCCTCTCCGTCCGCGGGGCAAACCGAGCCGCTGCCTCGTACACAGCAGCGTTGGAGCCTTTCCCAATCTGATTCCCGATGATGTAGTCCTCCAGTTTATATCCAGGGGCAAAGGGCTTGACAGGGCTCTGGAATCTCTTCTTGCTAAACACTGCCTGCAGATTGGAAGAAATATTTATTTATATTTGAATAAGATGCAGAAAGGTAGTTGTGTGCACATCCCATCATCATTAGGCCAGGTGAAGGATCACAGATGAATTAGAGGAAGAATAGATGAGTGTACCCACACAGTGGATGATGAATAGTTTAATTAAGTTATGTTTTTAAAATTGGACCGAAGAGCTTTAATCCAGTAATACAAGTAGTATATTATGTTAATACACATAATTGCATGGTTGTAGATATGTCAGGTTAGCAACCAAAGTGATTTTTTTTTTAATATATTTTTTGGCATTTTTATGCTTTATTGATAGAGACAGAGTTGAAATGGGGCAGATAGGGGAGTGACATGCAGAGAACGACCGCGGGCTGGAATCGAACCCGGGTCCGCTGCTGGCCGAGGCCCATGGGGGGGACGCCCATAGACATAATAAATTCCTTTATTATGTCTATGGGGACGCCCTACCAACTGAGCTAAGGGCGCCCCTAAAGTGACATTTTCTGTCTGACATTTCCAGTAGCCTAAGCCTACTACTCTCCATGTCAAATCTGCATCTTCTTTTACAAGTGTAACCACATCAACATACTAGTAGGCTACTTATTTAAGAATTACAGCTAATGGAAACTTTTAATTAGGCTACAAATAGTCTGCATCAAAACTTCTTCACTAACAGCAGTAGCCTACCTAAAAACAACACTATCTGGTATTGCTCCATTAGGCTACTTACCTGTATCTCCTGACATGTCGCAGCACTCTTCCTGTCATCCTCCAGCTGTTGTTCGATGAGTCCCACGCCGAGACCGAAAGCCAGAAACACGGCCCTGTTCCTCGGGGAGCCACCGCCGCCACCAAACCTCCGGAAGCCGGCCGACTGCAGCTGAGCGGCCAGCCCCTTCAGAGAGGTGCGGTAGTAGCGGTACCGAGACGGCAGGAAAGCCTGAGGCTGAACGGTGCGGACCGTGGGGCCTACACGTAGACGGTCAGCTCGGAGCTTTGCTGCGACTCGGCCCCCCGATTTGAGGAGACCCAACTGAAGGACAGAGCGGCCCATCTCCAGCCCCCGGCTTATGGCGTGTCTCACCGACATAATTTACCCGGAAATGTAACTTGTTTTAAGCTGTTTAGTGAGTCCCCTTGTGTCAAACAGTCCTCAGCCTGCTACCTCTGACATTGACGGTTGTAAACAAAACAGTTCCTACTGAGCATGCGCAGCAATGACAGACAACCAAAAACCCTTAAAAATAGGCTTTGGGACGACCTGGCTATCTTTTCTGTCATTATTGTACAACAATATTATTCCGTACAGCTAAATATGCATTTAAGTGAAACATGTGAGGTGAAAGATATACAATAGTTTGTCGGTCCGGAGTGCGCTATAAGTCTCAATTGTTTCTGACCACTAGGGGCACAAGGACACCCTCTGCAACACAGTCAATATGGCCTATCAATAAACCTCAAATCATTTTCATAAAAGTCCAGTAGACTTGCTGATATACCTTATGAGCAGTTTGGAAAAAACATATGATAAGAGAATAAAACTGAAAATAAAAGTCATCATAATAGTAAAAGCAGGACTTAATAAAGTAAAGTAAAACTGCAAAGGTAATATCAGCAAATATAGCCTACCTACTGTAGGTAGCAAAATTATTATGCAAAATGTTTTGTTATGTTAATATAGGCTACACGTTATGTGATTTGATTCATATTAACTTTTCACTTCAATGATCATCTTACATACTCATTTAATCTTTCTTGTGACCCTTTGGAGTTTATTAATAATAATTTAAGAATGTTTTGCTTATAATTTTCTTTGTTTATGATACTTATGACTCTCGTAAATAAGTATTTTTGCCTTTTTGTATTGGTGCTTTTGCAAAAGACCTGAATGCCTCTGCCACCACCCAACTGAATGTTTAAGTGTTGCTGTGATAATTGTTTCTTAGAGCTAAGGTGAACATTGTTTTAGTAAACAACAGAAAATCCATTGTATTGGCCCAGATGTCATACTTTCTTCCAAAAAATCTGTTCAAAATGTGTATGTATGGCAGCAGCCTATAACAATCGCAGAAGTATCATATGTCATGACCACATCAATACATGGGCAGCTTTATTAGCTTTCTCTACGGTCACTGAGCAACCACTTTTGGCCTTTTATGGCTCATGAAAAAGATCCTTGATTCATTTGCCTTTCGCATGACCTTATTCGACCGATGTTGATCGAGCGTGTGAAATTGTTTTTTATTGGCATTTTCAGATTATTGCGATGGCAAGGCAAGAGTTTACAAGAAGCATGTGCAGACTAGACAGCTCTTGGCATACGAGAAACAACTCATCTTTATTGTCAACTGTGGATGGATTACTCATTCATTTAGTGCTTGTAGTAACATTAGGAAATCAATATTCGCAATGGATTAAATGACTCAATGTAATGAGATGGGTGTCGACGATTGTACAAACAATAGCCTGTAGGCCTACAACCTTGTTGAACATCGCTCGAGAAATATAAAGGCTTTTCAATCAATGCGACAATAAAGAAATATTGAGACATTGGCCTAGGTGTTAATTAAATATTATGGATTTTGACCATGTTGCAGTTTTACCATTTCTCTTCCAACAACAACAACAACAACAACAACAACAACAACAACAACAGCTAATAGCAATGATAATAATAATGGTGATTTTATTTCTGTATCTCATTTCAGAGCAATGAATACATGAAAAGCAATCCAATATAAGCATATCAACATATTTCCATGATACTTTATATGTAGAAATGACTGATATCCCGGGCTCTATATAGTGTATCGCAGCATTTAAAATTGCAGTTAAGCTAAGTGTGTTAAGTTATACAAGTTCTCTACTATAAAAAATAAAAATAAGAAAACACTATAAAAAACACCTCCCCACAAAAACAGTTATTGGTCATTTTAAAAAAGGCCAGTGAAAATAATGTTGGGAATTGGCTGCTTGTCAAGGATTGTGATGGCTGCTCAATGGTTGTTGATAATCCAATTGATCCAATGGGTGTAATTCCTCACTCTGGTGTAGACTCCAGGGAAGTATGGGTTTGCACAGCTGATTCCCCAGGACACAATGCCCTCTAACTTTCCATCGCACATGAGGGGGCCACCGGAATCGCCCTGCGGATCACCAAAACAAATAGGCATGAATCATGATTAACAAATGTATTTGAACTTGCTTTTGCAGTATCAACTATATAGAATTAAAGTGGTCTTTTACCTGGCAGGAATCTTTGCCTCCCCTTACAGCTCCGGCACACAGCATGTTTGGTGTGATCCTCGACCAGTAGTAGTACATGCATTGAGGCCTGATATTCACATCCACAGCACGGAGCTCAGGAGAAAGGTTGTAGCTCCAGAGTTTAGTCACACCCCAGCCGCTCACTGTGCAGGGGTCGTATGTGAGCGGAGGAGCGTTTGGGTCAGGAAGAGTGGCCGGCTGGACGTTGGCATTCAGCACTGCTGGCCTGCTCAGCTATAACACACACACCACAGTTTGTAGATATAGGCCTACATACAGGTGCATCTAAAAAAAAATTGAATATCATGGAAAAGTTAAATTATTTCCCTGTTTAATTCTCAAAGTTAAACTTTGATATATGTTCTAGATTCATTACACATAAAGTGAAATATTTCAAGCCTTTTTCAGTTTTTAATTTAGATGATTAAGGCAAAAATCCAGTATCTCAAAATATTTCCATATTACATAAGACCAATCAAAAAAAGGGACTTATAATACATACATTTATTTTGCACTCAAAATTTGGTCTGGGCTCAGTTAGCACATGAGGAATAAGGAAGTTTATTCGTCACATATTATTAAAGAAGAAGAATATATATATATCTAGAATATATAAAAGCTTTATTGTTAGAAGACAATACTTTTCCATGATATTCAAACTATTTTAGATGCACCTGTATGTGTCAACAACAGCTCCATGTACTGTTATTTCAGGGCTGCTACTCTTTTGCTTACCTTGATGAGCATGATGTCATTGTTAAATGTCTTGTGGTTGTAGCTGTGGACGAATATCTTTTCGACGTTAAAGACCTGCTCATATCCCTCTGTTACATACAGGTTGTGTTCAGATAACACCACCTTCATCAAGGTACTCCTGATAGCCAAAAACACACATAAGTACACATTTGAGGTATATATTGTACTTTTTACTCCACTAAATGTATTTGTCAGCTTTACTTAAAGGTGGGGTAAGCGATTCTGAAGAATGTTTGTTGACTTATCACTTTTTGTCAAAATCAGTGAATATCTCCTCACAATCTGCTACCAACCTGTCCATATTGTGTGCACACTAAAAATAAATCTGGTGTTAATACAGAGCCTAGGCTCTGTTAACCGGTATGTTTAACAAATGAACTGTAAACAATAAAATCATGCTTTTTGCACAACTGCATAAGTAAAAATCTAATGAGAGAATATAAAATAGTAAGTGACGTTTTTCTGCAGAGTACCTCTTCTTTCAGTCTGTTTTATGGTTTGTACCGAAGTAGAATTTGTAGAGCTTTTAATTGATCTTTACTTGTAATTAAGTAGTTTTAAAGTCTGGATTGAAATTGTACTTAATTAAATAAATCTTCCAGTGCCGTTCAGAGCACAAGTATTTATTAATGACGGCGTCTAGTGTCAATACTTACGGTCTCCAGCAGTGGGCAGCAGACAACACCCACTGCTGGTGCACTAAGGTTCCTCCACAGAAGTGTCTCCTGTTGTTATACTGCAGCGACGCCTGATACTTGATAGAGTATGGCGTTACCACCTGTCCCCCGATGATCCTATCGTCAGCTGTCTCTGAAAACAGGAATAAGTGCACTGTGAGATCTTTCAGTTTTAAAAAATTAATTAAATTATATTTAATATTTGGTACTCTATGGTGTCTGATCTTCATGCAGAAGAGCTGCTGAAAGGCAATCTTAATCACCATACATTTGGTATACCTGTTACCAATTGCCAATGCCATCATCCCTTTTAATATGATTCAATGTTCAAGGTTCAAGGTTTTTATTAATGTCCCAAGAGGGCAAATGTGTTTACAGAAAAGGAGGTAGTGGCTAAAAACACACGACAATACAAGACAACAATGGACACAAAACACAACAGTATGTACACAAACCTGAGGATTCATAAAGTGCTTAAAAATAAAGTGCCAAGATATAAAGTGCCTGTATAAAGTGCTATGTGCCATAAGCAGCATCATCATCAATGAAAGTAGCATTTAAAGGGCAGTGTGCCGTCAACAACATCGTCATCAACAACAACACAAAAATCAAATCAGCATCAGCATTTACCTGCTGCTGGCAGCATTGATTGCTCGAATGGATGCAGGGACAAAATAATACATATTCTACATATTAAGTCATTCCCTTTTGTAAAGATTTAATTTATTGTATCAGGTAGGTATAAAACAAATTGTGATTGAGGAACTTACCCGATCCACTGATAAACAGCAGCAGCAGCAGCAGCAGCACGGTAGACAGTTGCAGTGCAGCCATATTTATTCTCATCATCTGTAACGCAGACACAAGGCTTAATCACAGTGTGTAATGTGCCAATGTGTGTGATTACTCAAACATTCCTGTTCAAATCCTATAGTCAGTGAACAAATGTATTCAGACGATGGTAGCGTTATATACTTTTGTATCAATTAGTTGTAGAGAAGTCCCTTTATTACTTCATGGCCTTTCTGAGTGTGCAACATTTCTCTAACTATACACGGCTGTTCCAAGGTTTTGAATCCTCTGACGATAAAGCTTAATCCGGTACAGTCAGATGAACTCTATAGTCTTGTTTTGGTCATTCATGCTTTTTGAATTTTTTTTTTGGGGGGAAAAGTCATGTTTTGAACATGAAGAACAAAACTCTGTACAACTGAGAACCAGACTGGCAACTGAAAGAGCAGAAAAAGACAAGGATACATCTGAGCGATTGTAAAATAACAACAATATAAACAACTATTCATTGGTAAAAAAATAATAGGAGGCTCAGCATCAAAATCTGTGAAGGATTTTTACAGGAACGGGATCTTGTTTCAGTGTCCAGTGCAGAATAATGCCGATGAGAAGCTGAAGTTAACAGGTGTTAAGCAAAGCTATTCGTAACACCGCAACATTGAAAAAGTAACAGTAGGGTTAGCACTATTGGAACTGGATCATGGAATATCAGCTTAACATAATACTGACACAGTTTGAACCCGAGTCACTAGCCACTGAGTAATCAGTGATCAGATTGAGACCATACTGGTCATCAGAAACTATAGAGCCCCACATGAATATTCTAATACAATTTAAACATAATTATTACACAACAAAAAATTTAAATAGCCTACTTTTTTTTTGTAAATTAAGAAGACCATCTTGAATGCCAGTTTGAAACCTGAAACCTGGCCAGACATCAATAGCTATTAATCGTTCATTTTGAAGGAAAAAGGGGTTACCTGTAGGCCAAGACACAGCGACCTTCTGAGTATCTCCAACTGGTGGGTCCAATGCTCCCCTTTTACCTCTTATACTGCAACTATATCCTCGTCTGAACCTTTTGTTTAAATTATCTCTCCGTCTTGCTTTGCTGCAACAATGAAACTGACCTAGTAGGCGACAAAGCATCATTTTTTCTTTTGTGTCATGTGTCTGTTTTTCCGTGCTCCAGTTTTCTTCTCGCACTGTGGGATATGGAGTTATTTGAGATGGGAACACCTGAACACGGATATTGACACAATAAATGTCTATGACCTGGTTGGTATGAGAAAACGTTGCTCGGAAATAATTTGCCACAAGGGAAATTTGTTCCGATCGAGATGTTATGCAAACATGTGTCTTGTTTACAGACCGGCATTCATCATGTAGCTTTAACAGTGTGAATAATAAATGAGTCAATATAGGTATTATTACATATTGTCAATGGCTATATGATAATGATATTGTCTGCATATAACACCACACTGCAACATGCTGATATGTACGCTTCCATGTGTATACATTCCCAAAATGTGTGCATTCAATGAAAGTAGAAAATATAAATGTAACATACAATTGTTTTACTTTTTCCACTCATTATAAAACACCTTCATTGGAACAGGGTAAAATACATTTCCATTTTTAAATGTATATGAATTACAAATGGATGATTCAAAGGATTTGTAGTTTTTATTACTAAGAGCTGTATAAAGTCTGCTGCATTTATTATAATAGGCTACAGCTACCAATAATTCACACAGTATAGTTGTACTGTAAGACACACACTGGCTTTGTAATGCTGTTTCACAGATGTATCTAGTTCAGTCCATGAAATGATTAAACCAAATTATGAAAAATTATTATTATTATTATTATTATTATTATTATTATTATTATTTTCACCTTTTAAAAGTTGGAATCAGTTAAAACTTGACTCCAGTGATAAGAGACGTAAGAGACGAATGATAAAATTGGACAGAAAAGGATACAACAAATGGTCATTTCATTGGAAAATGTAAATTAAATTTTTTTTTACATTTCAATGTGTTTATATTATTTTGCAGCCTGCCCTGCTAAATTTGTTCACACATTCCACTATTTAGTTGGTTAAAGTTTGGTTATTAAATAAGATTTTCGGAATATGTTTATATAAATAAAATCTGAATAAATACTTGAGTTCAATATAATTATGATTATTTCAAACTTACTTCGCTAATATCGAAGCAATAATTGGTTGATAATAAAAAAAAAACTCTGATTTATCACATTATTAAAGGTGCTGTAAGCGGAATGGTTCTTTTAGCTAACTTCCTGTCAGTTACTGCAGTTAGCAGTCCCCTCGCTCGTCCCTACTTCACCACATTAATGCACTGTGGTCTTCAAGCAGCGAGTTATCTAGCATCATCTCAGATCCATAAGTGTGATAAAACATGATAAAAACCATCAAAACAGACATTGGGAAGGATTTTTACCTGCTCCGCCATTGTAGGCACATAGACATTCACCCATCTGTTGCTCTGGCGTGCACCGGCAGTGAGACCATGGAGTGAATATAGCATCTATGAGTGAGACGAAAATCGGTTTGTAGCGTTCTCTCTTCTGATTGGATAAAAATGTCGGGACACTCCAATAAGTTTATTTGCCGATTACATGCAAAGCAGCTGACTGAGAGATCGGCTTTATGAAACGCGCACATTATGTAAGTGATCACTGTATGAATAAAGAGCGATTTAACATTTATATTAACATAAATAAATTGCTTACTTCACCTTTAACTGGTTTATTCTAAACATTATTTTGTGCCTATAACACACAAAAAAACTATTTACCCACAGTGCACTACACCTGCCAAATGGGAAGCAGAAGAGCCGAGGGGTTAACCACTAATGCTGGTTTAAACCTGAGTTAGCCTACATGCACCTGCTGGGAGAAGCAGTGAGCACTGAATCTCAACGACAAACCACACACACTGGCTCCAATTCTAGGCCATGGTTACCTACGGCAACATCATAAATTACTTGACTCACACTTATATAATAATTTTGGTGATGTTTTTCCTGCATGTTATGTAACTAGTTGGTAGCTAGCTCAGCAGGATAACTGAAATACACCCAACTCAGCCCCATGGCCCCATGTATTTCCTAGTTAATTTAAACCGAGGCATTTCCCGCAGATGGGTGGGACCAGGCCTGCCCAGACAAATGACTGGGCCCCTGAAAAGGTCCAGTCATTGGGCCCCCTTTACTCATACTGAACTTGTATCAATGTGCATGATGCGCTTATTCCTACATAAACACATACCTGTACACAGGGCCGGTTCTAGCCAGTTATATTAGGGTGGGCTACTGAAATAATAGTGGGCAGAGACACCGACGATGCGAGCGCGCGCAGCGTGCGAGTGGAATTTTTTTGCCCTTGCAAGATCTCTGCACCTTGGCACATTTACTGTAACATTTACTGTAATGTAAGCTTTTAGACACACCAATGCTGTAGGGGGGGGGGGGGGGGGTCTACCATGATAGCACTGCTACCAGAAGCTATCCGCACCAGTATAACAACCATCTGCCACCTTCGTTTAAAGGCTAAATATGTAATTTTCTAATTTTCTTAGAAAATAATAGATAAAATATACAGAATAATTTGCAGAACACCCTCACTAAGACACCTCAAAACTTGATGAAATATCACAGTCTCTTCGAATTGAAAATCCACTTCTGCTGGCAGAAATACTGATATATTAAGGAATTTTCCGGGGGTCTAAAGCCCTTGAAAGTTCCCTCTTTTTTTTCTTTCTTTTCTGGTACCCTGATTTGTGTCCAGGTCCTGGCATCACTGAGCTTGCTCATCATCAATACATAGCTAACGCTTGTTTGGTTGACCTGCTGCATGCAACAGTTTTGAGGGGGGAAAAACGACCCAAGTATTTTTAGTTTTTCAATATAAAATTTGATATATTTTTCCCAAGTAACAATGAATGAAATGTTTTCTTTTATTATAGAAAGTTCTCTTGCGAATATAGCGTTTATAATAAAGGTTGGCTAAGTTAGTTCATCTGCAAAAAATAAATAAAAATAAATGTTTTTTCTCTCTGGGCCCCCCCTGGTGGCCGGGCCCTAGAAAGCTTTCCCACTTTCTACCCCTTATGGGCGGCCCTGGGTGGGACATGTAATCCCCGTGGCGTGCTTTGAGTGACTATGATTCACCCTCCTGGAGTTCCACCACAGGGAGGGTAGCAGAGAAATGTGGTTTCCTGATCAGATATCTGAATCACCTCAGCCGGGTTCAGTGTTAAATGGGCAGGTGAGGCAGTTAAAGGCTCATTGTGACAGCCTGCATGCATAGCTGGCAGGCAACGCCCATATCACTCATCCACCTAGGGAGCAGCTAGCATTAGCTTGTTTAAATTCACACTAGGCTGATGACTTAAAGTTTACTGAGTGGAGAATCATGCTCACAATCACTTCATTAAAACAGGTGGCGTTACGCAACTGAGTTCTTACATTGAGATGTGCTGTTATAAAATATTTACACCAAATGACTATGAACTTGAACCAAGACGAACGCTAGCTTCCTAATATATGTTCCTGAGGCAATGTGGAATATGGTTGACATATCTGACCTGTTGAAATGCTATTTTATCTTAGGGTGTATTCACACTGGGAAAGTCCGCTAGTGCACTTGCTTTGGTCCAGACCAAATAGAGTTTTGATTTTTTTTGTTTGGTGTGGTCCACTTTCATATTGCCCCTTTTGCAAGTGAACCAGCATTACGAAGCAAAACCACACGTGATCTGAGGTCATTCATTCATTGGACAGACATTCTGGGGTGGAGAGAAACAGGAAGCACGAAGTTTAAACTGCGAAATATATATCATTGATATAATATGGGGCTAAAAATAATAAAAGGGCCTACATCTAACCTATAAATAAAGAGGAAAAACATCAAATTATTGTTGTTTCATATGGTCATAATGTGTAGCCTTATGTCAATGCCACGTTATGTGGCTTGTAGCCTACGATGTGAAACATCATTTTTACTGTATTTTTGGTGCTGGATGCGCGTCACGCGAGAAGAATAGGCTCAAGCTGACACTCAGCTGATTAAGCTGTGTATCAGCTGGGTCGGCGCAGTTCAGCTCCAAACTGACACGGGGATAGTATTGACGGTCCCGTACATGGGAAGCAAAATAAAAACACACACTTCTTGCGCAGCGTGAACCTGTTGGCACTGTGCGAGAGACGCTCCCCTCTCCTTCATCTGATCGCTGAACACATTCAGCATTTATATTGTTCTGGGCTCCCGGTCAAACCACAACTAATCTTCCTAATAATGGTGACAACAACACTTTCCCATAATGTGAAGCTGACGGCTATTTATTAAAAAAGAAAAGAAAGAAAAGGCACAGTGCCTCCTGCATTTGGGTCGGATCGAGTCCGAACAAATTCACACCACAAACGAACTGCAGCAGAGTGCGTTTGGAAACGCATCGAGACTACCTCTTCAGCTGGGTCTCGGAGCGTTTGTTTGGTCCGCACCCGAGTGCGATTGCTGTATTCACACCTGCCTGAAAGATGCGCACCGAAGGCAGAAGTGCATCTGAGTTCGTTTCAACCGAACTAAACACGGCATGTGTGAATACACCCTTAATGTGGTAAATGTAAACGTAATTTGACTGCAAAAACTAAATGTTTCTCTCTCTCTTTCTTCTTTTTTTGTTGTTGATGTTTTTGTTATAACTTGTGATGCTCAAGTCGCTTCCTGTTTATCTAATTTATTGCCTCTGATTGGACGACACTACAAATGTTTCCTAACCACATTTACACATTAGTTAAATCTTTACAACTTAAGACATTGCTTAGGTTGTTAAGTTACTCATTAACAAGTGCAGCATGTAGCATGTAATATATAGAGCAGAAGCATAAGAAGTGTAGTTTTAATAATATCAGGTTGAAACATAGTGTAAATAGGCCTATATCGTGCAATTATTCACTTTTACATAATTCGCCCATTTTTCTGAGGATCTTTTGTGGAATATTTGGATATGGAAACCTCTGCTGAGTCATTGTTACCGTTTGGAGAAGTGATGACAGTCAGTGACACCGGCCCAGTGCCAAAAACCTGTAAACCGAGATTATCTCACGATCGCCACGTCTCCTCTGCCGTGAAACATTTTGTTTCACAGTCATGAATTAGTTATCTTTCTAAGTGGCTTAATTTTTTATTTTCATTCTCCCTCCTCAAGTCATTAATTAAAATCAACACGGAACACAATGTAATCCTTGTGTACATTTTAAAATATTCAGCTAAACGTGTCAACCCCTGATGAGCTTTGTGTATAATCTTTAGCCAAGTCTTACATATGTAATGAGATCAAATATTGTCGTGTTGGAAGAGCATTAAAGCTCACTTAACTTAAAACAACAGTAGCTTATTAATATTAATAAAAAGCTGAGAAGAATCCATTTAAACAAAGTGGAGAGTTTATGGGATTAAGAGTATTGTGCAGTGTAATATAGGCCTATATACTATAAATATATGGATGGCTTTTCATTCTAGTGCCAGACAGACCAATGTGAGAACAGGGACGCTTGGCAGCCATGTGTAATTATGACAGCTCTTGGACTGAGGAGTGGGTCATGCAGAAAAAACGGCAGCGGTCAGCACTCAGGGGACTGGAGAGGCAGCGATAGCCCGGCCCTTAGCTATCAGTAGCAGGGAGAGGGCAACACACAGACGGCTATTAGCCAGCCAGGGTCAGGAACTCCACAGAGGGATGGGAGCGGTGATGAGACTCACTCTATTTTTAATGACACACCGGGCCCTTAGAAAAAGAGAAGTGGAGCAGCACGCGCCCGGCTCGACCTGGTCGTACAACCAGGAGCTCTTTGCTGCTTGTCATCAGTCAAAAGTCCTCGTTAATCTGGGGAAATCAGTGGAGGGGAGACTGCACAGTAATAAAGAGCCGCGGAGACCGTTCTCTTTCATTCAGGACGACATGCAGCCTGTTTGATTTAGCCTTAGGAGCTTAATTCACAAGCTGGTGAATGTCAGATATCGGATATACCCGACGGAGCTATGACATTTATAGAAAAAAAGTTTAGTTTAAAGCTATAGTGCGTAACTTTTTCATATGAATGAATGTCAGTTACATTCAAGCCATTGCCAAATGAGTTGACACAAAGATGATTGGCTACCAGTTCCACAAACTCTCCCTGTATTTCTCATTATGGCAGCGTTTACAAACTGGTGTCGCCCCCCGACACAGGCACAGCAGCTCAGAAAAACCTGGACGTACAGCAGAAGGAATAAAATCACTGATCACCTGTTGTAATTATTCATAATTAAATCATGGGGGCAACAGAAGTTACGCACTACTACAGCTTCAAACATATAAACAGAACAAACAGACAGAAAAACACAGTCCACAACAGACAGACACCCGCCTTTAAGTGAGCTAAATTTTCTTCAAATTTTGTAATCCCGGTAGAGGGTTTTTTACTGGGAGTTTTTTCTCAGCCGAGTTAAGGGTGTAAGGGCAGGGTGTCATATTGTATCATATTGTATCATATTGTATGAATGTAAAGCCCACTGAGACAAATGTCTATTTGTGATTTTGGGCTATACAAATAAAACTGATATGATTTGATTTGAGTTAACGTTTGTCAATTGAGCGACTCCAGACCTTCTGTACAAATGAAATAAAGTACGATGGTCTGGTAGGACCAGGCTAACACATCACAGACAGATACCACAAATATAGGAAATCCCAGTAATACATGATGAAAAATCTAAGATCATATGTCGTCAGCAATTTTTCCTTTAGATTCTACTCAAAGATGGAGACAGAATGCACCACTGTTAGGCTTTCATCAAGCTCTTATCTAACTCTTTTGAAACTCTGCACACTATACTAAAAGCCTGTGCACTTTGTTTTTTGCCGGTGATGAGGTCAGAGTAGCTGCTCGGCAACACAACAAATGATGATGATGAAAAGACAAAACAAACACAGTGCACGATTCACACCTTTAATGTGACAGTAAATGTGCCTTCAGTAAACGGGGTGATTATACACAACAGCCTGAGCAGGTCATGGAAGTTTTTTTCAGCAAAAAAGGGGCCGTGCTGTGGAAGCCTCAATTATATATTGATCCAGGGCAAGGAGGTGACCATGGAAACTGAAATAGGAACTATAGGAAACCTGAGTGTGCAGGTGCGAAGTGTGAGGGCCTCACCTGTTAACATTAGCACAGGTAGCACATAGGTGAAGGCTCTCTCTGAGTGGGTGCGTGTGTGTGTGTGTGTGTGAGTAAAGACTGCTCCCCTCTGTGTCTCACCATGGACCTGCCGTCTATATTGCTCTGCATACTGTTGGAATTCCTGGCTGTTAACTGTAAGTAAGCCTCTTTTCTGTTGAATTTGCAGTTTCTTTAAAATATTCATCAAAGGGCTTTAAGTCAAGTTAAGCCCCTGTGGTTGCAGACGGCAGAGTGAAGTTGGGGATGCAGACTATGTTATGTAACATACTGAAATCATTTAAAAAGCACACTTACATGCAGTTTTGGGTTCATGAATTGAATGTGCATCATATTTGTTATTAGCATCCTTTTCATAAAATGTTTTAGAAGAGCTTTTCTTTTGCTGTGCTAAATGATCTACAGTCCTGATACTCCTGTTAATCATAAATGAAACTAACACACTATAATAGAGAAAGGGGAGCATTGGCATAGATGAATTGAAGAATGAGCATTTATCAGCAGGAAAATGTATGCAGCAAGATATATTCAGGCTCACCTTTATAAATTAATCTGTGGTGAAAGGCTTTAAACTGTGAATGAGTGTGATATCAGTATTTTGAATTTGATGGACTTGATGTTTACATTTGAAAGTTTTGCACAAAAACTTTAGTATAATCAGTAGCGATATCTTTTTGAAGGCAAAGAGCTTTTGAAATGAAAAGGTCAGTAGAAGTGTGCTCATTAAGGGAAAGAATCTGAGACCTCCATGGAAACAACGCACAAAGTCTAACAACAATAAGTAATTGTGGCCGACGCCCCCTTTTGTGCCAATTGTGTCGAAGAGATAAAACCTGAAACGAGACTCCGATAAGCATCTTAAAGCAGGTCTCCGATCTGGGACCGAAGGGCGCCGGACAATGCCTTGGAAAAACAAATGTTTGCTATTTTTAGCTATAGTTTTTAGAAAATATGGACAGAATATGCAGAAAAAGTAGATCTCCATAAAGGGTGGCTTCCTACATCAGCAGTGAGCAGTACATTACACAAAAGACAATTGTTACAATGTACAGTTCATTTCTATTCTATTCAATTCATCCCATATGACACACAATAGGATGGCTATTCCTAAAGGTGCAGTTCCAACGTCATTGCATAACGCTTTCTAAAGGCCCCCGTATGTGTGTTTTTGTTTTTATCCGACACACATACACACACACACCTTAACCATGCATTGTCCAACGTATAGGGTTACCATTTTCCTCTTGACACTCACAACAGCTGATTGCGGCTTGGCATCAATATCGAGGACACTGACCAAAAGGTTTTGTTTCTTTCCTGATTGCGTTTCACAGTTCTGCGTCACTGTGATTTACACTTTAAGACAGAAAGGCTCAAATGTTCACAGTGGAGATGCTGTCATGGCCTTAAGCCAGGATAATAGAATGAGGGCAAGTGAGTCCAAGTGCCTCAAAGTCGCCTTAAAGGCATCATAGGAGATTATCTGCAATATGCACTTTTTAATATGTTGTGAAAAGTGCTTTTTACACCCCAACAGCAATAAATGACTTATGGGCAATGAAAAAGAAACGAAAAACCCCCAAATTCTGTACCTTCTATAAACCTGTTAAAATGCTGACCAATCGGAGACGATGGACCCGTATCTAAAGAACCAATCACAATCCTGCGCGTTCTCTCCCCTCTGTGTGCGAGCCTGAGCGCGTTCACGGAGGGCAGAGAAAGCGTTCGTGCCATATCGTAGTAGGCTACCTGGCAGTGGACTAGACCTAGTGGAAGTAGCATAACAAGCTTACACAATGGAACCTACACAGAAGTTACCAGAGGTGTGGACTCGAGTCACATGACTTGGACTCGAGTCAGACTCGAGTCATGAATTTGATGACTTGAGACTCGACTTGACAAAATGTAAATAGACTTGCAACTTGACTTGGACTTTAACATCAATGACTCGTGACTTGAGCCTTTTGACTTGACAAGACTTGCTACTTTCCCCAAAACCCAAAGATTAAAAAGTAGGCTATATTTTTAAGTAGGCTACTGCTCTGTATCTTTCATCATGTAGCCTAGTGTAGCGGAGGAAACTGGTGGATGTCGCCTACCGGTACCGCGCTGATCTGCTTATCACTGGTTTCACTTCAGAGGTGTCGGCCAGAACACCACTTAAGGCCAAAAACGTCAGACTATAAGCATGAGAAGAGGAGTATGGTTTTTCCGCTCTTTATTTTCCTTCTTTCACAGGCACAGCAGCATAGATCGCAGGAAAAGAGACACAGGCTTACATTCCGCTCGTGAGGAGACGTTAGAACAGCTGTTGCGACCTGCGAATCGCGGCCGTCAATAACATCCATAAACTGTAACTTATAACAGCGATCGGGACTGCATGTACTTACTCACACACGGGTGATTCACATAAACACGTTTCAACTGTGTCGACTACTGCGGCAACATGCGCGCTCACACACCTGACCGAGAGAGAGAAGAAAAGGAAACTTACTAGACAGACCCTCCGGCCGACTGACGTCACGGCCACTAACTGACAGCTATACTGTCATCCACACTGAACAAAACACATCTTAACACTCTATAAGAAATAACAACACTGTAACCTATAAACTTTGGGGCCTTTTCTGCATGTAGCCTATGTGTGAGTGTTTGTGTGTGTGAGTTAAATGTTAACAATCACTGGTAAACAGTGCAATTGGGAAGTGCAGCCAGCAGCGCTCGTGCACGGCTGTGTGTCGAGGGGTGGGGGAGGGAGTCCCGAGGGGAGAGGGAGGAGTTAAACGGAACTCCGAGGACAAGCTAATTTCAAATCATGCTAGCTCTCTCAGATCGTACAGTATAGCTTTAAAGTATCTAAAGTCCTGAGGTATTATGACTGTTCATATTTTATTAATTCACTTAACTTATTCTGCTAAATGTATTTCCCAATGTTAAACGGTCTGCTGTGTCATGGCCTTCTCCATTCTTCCAGAAATAACATTTTAATGGGGGAAGACACTAAATCTCTGGCCGAAAGGCTGTCAAATGTGAATTTATTGAGTATTAAAGTACTGGAATCATCTTATGAAACGCATGTACATATTTAACTGTAGGATGTAAAATGCTCCTCTTGTGACCTGGATGTCCTGAATGGTAGCTTCAACACCGGGAACTTTGTAAATGTCAGAAACTACTAAATCACGTTTTTTAATAGGCTGATCAATTTTTCCTGTTAAAAAGATAACAGTCATTAGAAATGTTCAAAGTCTATCCATTAATATGCTATGCTAACAGAATAACAACCCAGGAAGAGGAAAGCTGTGCGTGCGTACAGCTATACGAAATGTACATAGCTGTAAAATGATCCATATCGCCACTCGTCATGGTACTAGTTGTCCACTAATAGTGGGACAAGGACAGTAGTCCAATTAAATGGCCTAGTCGAGCCAATAGCTGTAGTTTTGACTTAAAACTGCATGTAAACGTACAGGTCAGAACAGTCGGAAAAAAGCAGATCAGCTCCTCTTTAAAATCAACCACTGTAACTGTCAAATACATTTACTGAAGAAAAGGTTTTACAATGTCCTTCTGAAGTGCAGTGGAGTAGAAGTATAAAGTAACAAAATAAATACTCAAGTAAAAATAACCTCTCATTTGTATTGCAGCACTTAATGTAAATGTACTGCATTATGTTCCACCAATTAAAGGTGCAGTATGTAACTTTGGGTGTCAGAGAAGTGAACATTTTCTAAAATATACTGTATTCTCATAGCTGAATAAACAAACTTTCCTCACAGCAAAATTGGATCCCTGGCACACTGTTTGAAGTTAGAAATATACCCGAAAAATGACTGTTCCACTGTTATTGTTTACAGCAGCAGGGCCCACAGTTTTGTTTACAAAGTAAATAGGTTTAGTAAAATAACTGTAAGCCCTAGCAATGTAAACAACCCCCCCCCCCCATTCCCCTGACACTGCATAGACAGTGAAGCTTTAAGATTGAAACCACTACATCAAGAGGAGAAATCCAAATCAAGTGAGTGTGTCTCTGTTCACGTAGTGGTCTGACTCATTCTCACTGTGAATCAATGGTCCTCACAGATGAGATTGCCTTTCATTGATCTGCCAAGCCATGAGCATCTGTGTGGGGAAGTCAACTGATGTTTTTCTGTATGGCCCTTTATTGCTCCTGCTGATTCTGCAGCAAATAAACCGTGTTGACTCAAACACCTCATGGACAGTTGTGTGTTGTTTCTTTCCAATATAATCTGTTCTTTTATTTCCCCGTGTGTATGTCACAGGTCAAGCGGGACAGCAACGTATAGTAGGAGGATACGCGCCAGTACCACATTCAATCAAATACATCGTGTCCCTACAGACAAAAGACCGTCAGCATTTCTGCGGGGGCTCCTTGATAAATAAGTACTGGATACTCACAGCAGCACACTGTGACGTTGGGTGAGATAACCTTACTACTTTTGATTTACTTTACCTCTAATGAGAAAATAAGTGACTTAAAGGTGGAGTCAGTAATTCTGGAGATCGCTTGTTGTCAAAATCACCTTTTGTCAAAATCAGTGAATATCTCCTCACAATCCGCTACCTGTCTGTAGCCTACTGAGGTAATACTGGAGGTAATACAAGGCCTAGGCTCTGTACACTGGTATGTAAACAAAGGGTATGCAAACAAAGGGGGCAAGGACAGCTAGCAACATACCCGCTTACAGAGCTTAGGCTGTGTATTACCACTGGATTTGTTTTTCACCGCAAACACAGTACGGACAGGTAGCGGATCGTGACGAGAAATTCAATGATTTCGACAAAATGGGATTTTGACAACAAGCATTCTCTTGAATTGTAATGTACGCCTTGTGTGTCTGTGTGAATATAGGTTTACATAAGAATATCATTTCAAAAAATGTTAGATAATCAGATCGGTAAATGTTTGAGAATGAGAGAAAAACACGTGAAAGTGATACAAGCATAACAGTAACAATGGAGCTCTGTGCTACTGGAAAATGGACACAAGCATTTGACAGCGACACACTTTCAGATAACTTACAGTCTGGCACATGAGGAAGCAATTATTTCAGACAATGCTTGGTGTTTAATCCGGACTCTAGGGTTTCAACAGTACACCAGCAAACCGATATTTGGCCTTTTTATTGAATGACACATGCAACGTTGATCCGTGTTGTCGAATTCCCAAATGTCGGTGTTGCCTACTTCCCTATCAGTCAACAAACAGTAGCTTTTGTCCCAGATAGAAGTCCAATAACAGTGATGTGACACTATTGGTTTACTATTCATTCATTCATCCTCATTTATATTATCTGAAACAGCAAATCCATTGTGAAGGAAACGTTATATTGACAAGATTCCTTTTTTTAACCATCATAATGAGGAAAAGTTGTCAATTAACGCATCAGTTAAGTTGCAACATGTTAATTAATTGACACTAGACAAAGGTATCCAGTCAAACTCAGACACTTTATTGTCAGCCTCTTCAATCCGTTAACAATTATGATGAGTTGTAGTATAAGTACTGCACTATTGCTGCTGTGTCAAGATGAACGATTCATATGCGACCTTAAGGTTTATACACTGTTTGGAAATGTTTATCATTTGTTCAAAGAAAATCCTGCTTTGCCAATTTTTTTTACACAAAGCAAGAATACAGTCCGCCTTGCCTGCACATAAAAAGCTGTTCAGCCCCTTGATGTTTTTATTGACTTTGTTAGAAGATATTGTTTCCCATAAACTTGATAAGTCTAAGTCATATACAGTAGATACAACACTGTCACCCTGAGCCTTTAAAAATAAGCCTTTCATTTTAAAACTGAATCTAACATTGTCTGGTCTGCGATGGATTTTTATGTGTTAAGATATTTTCTAATTTGGAACAAAAACCCACACATAAAGCATCACAAATCAATATTTACATTTTAACAATGGGTCAAGTATGACTCCCTCTAGTTCCCCTTTGATCTAGGCACCTTGTATAAACCCACACAAATCCAAAAACTGATTGGACACCTAAATATCTTCTTGTTACTGGCTACTGGTACAGTTAAGTAAGATGATTTCTCCCAAAAATACCATCCATATTGAGACATTGGAAGCAAGCCACTCCACAAACTGTTAAGAAAGGCTCTGATGCAGGGCTGGATCTTGATTTTTTTTTGTTTTCTTACTTATGGAAAATAACCGCTATCTCAGATGCCATACTCTTAAAGCAAAAGTACAACATCAAACACACTTAAAAGATTATATTACTTCAATAGAAACTTCAGCCATGTAAATGCTAATATACTATCTCTACATCACAACATGGTGACACTAATTTAATTTTTATTTCTTCAGGATAGATAAAATGACCGTAGTGGCAGGAGACTACTCTCTGACCGTCCACGAGGGCACGGAGCAACAAATCCGCCCCCAACTTCTGTACCCCCACCCTGCCTACAACAGCACCACCAACGACAATGACATCATGCTTATAAAGGTACAGTACGCAAACTATTGGCTCAGATAGCAACTCTATCACCATATTATTTTCAGTCACTCTCAGTCAGTGTGTTTTACTTATCAAACTATTCACCATTTCTCTAGCTGGATACCCCGGTCTTTTGGAACAGCTACGTTTCCATGGCGCTGCTGCCCCGACATGGCGCCTCCATAGCACAGGGCAGGATGTGTCGAGTGTCAGGCTGGGGACAGACCGACCCCAACGGAGGGCCGATCCCATCAACCCTACGCACCGTCAAACTCCCCATCATCTCATCTCAGAAATGCAACAGCAGCGAGTCCTTCAACGGCATAATCACAGAAAACATGCTCTGCGCTGGGTACAGTACAGGAGGAAAGGACGCCTGTCAGGTAAGAAAGGCCTTGTTATTTTGACTCAGTGTGTGGACAAGTTGACTATTGGATGGTTTTGTTTTTAAAAAGATATTACCAGTGAAAGTTTGAACAAATTGAAATAAATAGCCCAAATCCTGAGTCATATTTGCAGCGTTGTCATTTTCCCTTTACCTTACACTAAACTGGATACACACAAGTATTGTCAAAATATTTTTTATAATTGATATTTTTTTTCTAATTTTGTAGTCTTGGACATAGGCTACTTCTCCAAAAACACAGATCTCTCTTTTTTTGTAAAAGTTATTGCGGTGTTTGTTTTCTGCCATTATTGTGTTTCAAATGACCCATGGGAACTTGACCCCTGGGAAGTTTGAGTTACATGAAAACACTGGTGTAGTTAAATTTTTTTTCTTACTGTAAGTAAATCCCATACGCGACTAAAACCATATTTTTGAAACACTGTGGATTGATAGATAGTCTTGAAAAACTAGCATGATTCTTTTTTAATTTTCTTATTTACACAGACAAAACTTGTTTATCCAAAGAATTCTGTGTTGGTCTTGGTCCTTTCTTGGGATCTGTCAACAATAAGAAAAATATAGAATATCACCACACCTAAAGGTGCTACGAGGAACTTTCATATTTATATCAATATTTCTGAAACGGTCTCATTTTTCCTCTGATGATAACAGCAAACGAGACCATCAGTGCAAAGAACGCTATTTTTATATAGTTTTTCTCTATGCCTTTGTCATGGATACGCTCACCCAGGAACAACAGCTGGCATAGTAAAACACTACCGCTTTTGTCCATAGGGGCCGCTAGAGTTAACAAAACCTGAAAGTTCACCGGAGGACCTTGAAGTTTCTTGTTCAGTAAAATGTGACTGTAGCAAGAAGCCTGGAAGTATATCGTGTCAACCCCTGATTTATCCTGCTTTCCTGCTGTTTTCAGGGCGACTCTGGCGGTCCACTTGTATGTGATGGCCGGGTCTACGGCGTGGTGTCCTGGGGTATGGGATGTGCTGAATCCCAGTTTCCTGGAGTTTACACTACTGTGTCCAAATACCGCAGGTGGATAGACAACACCATATTCAGCCACTACAGCAAATGTAACAAGGATTGAGCTCAGTGTTCCTACGATAAAAAAAAAAAAAAAAAAAAACCTCAGTCGAGGCTTATTTGATTTATTCTAAAATTTTATGTAGCACTTATTTAAATTCTATTATAAGTTAGTGTAATAGTTTGACACTTTAAGAAATGCGCTTTTCTACAGCTAGCTAGCTATTGTCAAAAATAACAAATGATTTTGTGCTATGCTAAGTTAGCCAAGTCTACGCTACAGCTTCATTTTAGGTAGGGTATTGATCTTCTCACCTAACTCTTGGCAAGAAATTGAATAAATGTGCATTCCCCAAAATGTCAAACTATTTCTTCAGGTTTTTAAACTTATTTATCATGTCTGTTGTTGATCTGTTAAAAGCGTTTGAAAAAAACAAAACTAGTGACGGATAGTTCACCAATACCCCTCTGATAAAAACCAATGCGGACACACTTGACAACATTTTCACAACATCAAGAATGAAGTGCCATATCATATCACAAAAAAAATCAAAACTATTTCCTTCTATGCCTCAGGAAGAACGTTTAGATATGAAGTGAGCAAGTAACAGGTGCAACAACTACAACCACGCATCATAAAAACATTTGTGAATCTTACAATGTTTCATTTAGCAAAGATTAGAAAACTATAACTTTTGATAATCGATTAATCAGGCAATTGTTCAAGAAAAATCGTCAAACATTTAATGAGTGCAGCGACTCAAAAACATGAGGATATGTAGATTTCCATTTTTATAAAGTGAATATGTTTGGGTTCAATCGTTATACTTACCTTTGGCTTCAGGAAGTCATGGTGGTCATGTTTCACTATATTCTGATCTAACAGTTTATCAATTGAGAAAATAATAAAAAGACTAAATGACAATGAAAATAATCCTTAGAGGTAGCCGATAATAGGGTCATATTTCCCACCTTTGTTGTTTGTGGGCTCGTACTATTGAAAAATAACAAATAGTGAAATCCTTTGATTCAGCTTTATACTTTTTGAATTCAGGCATAAATAACACACACATGGTTTAATGCATCCCACACAGTCACGATATAATCAATGTGAGAGCGTTCATTCTCACAGAATTTCAGTCCATCGGAATATGAGCTATCTCAATAACAAAGATGAAGTATCTTTATACTGTGTGTTTGTGTGTGTGCGGCTGTGCGCGTGCATGCGTGCATGTGTGCTTGTATGTGTGTGTTGTGGGGAAAGACAAATCTGCTGCCTTTTTTGTTCTGAAGTGTCCTTAGTTTAATTAGTAAGTCAATGATTACTGCCAATTTCCTGTGGTTTATTTATGGACTAGCGGTGTTACAAACCTGGCACTGTGCATAAAGCACCTTTTAAGTGTGAGAGTTGAGCAAATGTGTAGAATTAAGTAAAAAAAAGAAGGAGAGAGAGAGAGACAATGTGTGTGTGTGTTATAAAACAATGACATGAACTGTACTGTTTTCTATGCTTTAATAAATGACTGATCATCCCACTCTGTTGCTGACGTCCTGATCTGTGTTGATATCTAATCCCTCAGAGCTTGTCTCAGCTCTTTGCTTCTGAGTGGACACTTCGGATGGATGACTCAAGCTGTTTGGTGTAGATAACTGGAAAAGTCCTCTTCATGCTGCGTCATATAACAAATCGCTAAAGCCGTTACAGGGGGCAGATAACTAAAGATGCACTATGTAACTTTGGGTGTGTCAGAGAAGTGAATAGTTTCTAAGGTATATTCTCAAAAGTGAATAAAACAAACTTTACTCACAGGAAAATTGGATCCCCGGAATACTGTTTGAAGTTTGAAATCTACCTTTAAAGTTACAGTTTCACTGTTGTTGTTTACAGCGGCGTGGCCCACAGTTTTGCTAACTAACATATTCTAGTCTTATGTTTGGTTCGAGGTGGCTCAAAATAATTTTGTTTTGATATATGATGATGGAGTCTTTCAAAACTAAGAATTACATGTAGGGAAAATATGTTTTGTAAAGAAACTGCAGGCTATGGAAATGTAAACGCACACCCCTCTCCTGAAACTGCATAGTGCACCTTTAATTTGTTATTCCACTGGTTAATTATTTAACAGCACAGAGATCCCTTCCAGTGTAAAGTGTATAACTCTTGGTTGCTTGTCACTGGCCTTTTTTCAAAAACAGTATAAGGAGTCATCCCCCGAGCTGGAATACCTTCATGAAATATGCATAGAGCAAGTTTTTCCTTTCGGGGCAATCTGTGTCATGGCTATGAGGGGGTTCGCTGCCGGGACCGCTGCCTCACATGGCACTGATTCCTCTAAAGTTGAGCAAGGTGAAATCAGTACAAACTGCGTCACACCTGATAGGTGCAAGGCGTATCACAACAGAATGAATAGTTGATGTCCTACTTCTTAAAGAGGCCTCTCTGGTTTCACTGCCCCGGCTCTGTTTGCTCTGTGGTGGGGTTGGGTGTGTCAGCGAGCGGCCCCTTGTGATTGATGGATTTCAGGGGCTTTTTATGCATCTGATTTTCTTTTTTTACAGGCTTGGTTACATAAAGGCAGATTCCCTTTGTTCTGGCGATGAGAACAGGGGCCTCTCCGGGGATGTTAACAGTATATCGCCTGACACGGTTGATCTACAGTCTCCTATATGCTCCCCTGCCACGCAAAGGGAATTCCTTTTGTCCCTCTTTTTGGTTTATGTGTTTCATTTGGGAAGTATTGATTGGGGCCTGCTACATATTGTAAGCATTCTCCGAATAGCTTCTCCCAGCGGGCCATGCTGCTTTCAGGCACAGCTGGAGATACAAAACATGTTTTACAAAGATAGTTGCTGATGTTCCCACAACTAGGCCGCAAGAATCCATTATTTTCCAATATGTGTTATTCATCCGAAACAACAGTTTACTTTAATGGCCTCGGGTAAAGATTTGGGGGTGGCATGGCATACAAATACATTTAGACAGTGGTGGGTGGTGCCCTTTGCTTGGGTCCGATTTCATGGGAACTAAGACAAAACTGTTTTCGGGGAGGCAGACCTGAACAACCTGTGTTTCCTGAACGGTACTAAATCAAAGTTTACTTCGCTTTACAATCGTCATATTACCATTATGTATCTTATATAAATACATTACCTCATCGCGATGCATCGTGCAGTATCTCTTTCATTCGCTTCCTAAACAAATGCATGCATCGCCGGTACGTGCTAGCAAAGATATTTAGGACAGCAGGTGCTGGCGTAGTAAAAACACTACCGCTTCTGTCCAAGGGGTGTGCTAGAATCAACATCGTAGCTACTTTAACAGGATCAATACAATAAGGAAAATCACATACAACTTAAAGCAAAATGTACTTAAACAATCAAAGTACACGTTTACGAGTTGATTTAATGAATTCCTTATATACTGTAACCTAGTTTTGTTCACAGGTTCCCACCTGAGGTGACGTGAGATGAATAATGAAAGAGGAAGGAAGTTCTGCGACAAAACCCTGAAGCTTTACCTTTTTTTGCAATCCTTGCTTTTTTGTGATCAATCGGATCATTTTACCTCTAACAGGTATTGAAGTCTGAGACCTAATAAACCATCTGGGAAGTTAAGAGGGGACGTGTGTCCGTGGTGGAACTGTTTACAACTCGTATAGATGTCTGAAACGTGACAAGGAGCCACAACTACACACTTGTTTTTGTCCAGCCAAAAAAAAAAGCCCTGGGAGCCAAAGGAATGCATGGGCACAGACATAAAGCAGTGCACATGACATATTCCAACCACCAGGGGGCATTTGATCATTAAAGCATGAGGAGCAGGAGATAAACAACAGAGGAGGTGTGCAGGCCCTGCTGGCACTTCCTCTACTTTGACTATAATAAGCCCTGCCTCTGTCTGTGAAGTGTTGTGACAAGCACATGAAAAACGTTCTGTTACATCATGACTTTTTGTATTGAAATTGTTTGTTAGAGGAAAGAATGAGAAAGAGGGAGGCAATAGGCCATCGGGAAGAGAGAGAGAGAGAGAGAGAGAGAGAGAGAGATAGAATATTTTTTGAAAGGCCTGAATTAAATGTCCCGGCGAGGTCCTCCTCTGTCCTGCTTATCATAGCCCTAGTGCAGAGTCTTGCAGTCCAGACAACTGTGTTTGGAGTTGGGTGGGATGCCAGGAAGCTCCCAGGCATGACAGAGGCTGAGATGAAAACATGACCAGATTATTGTTCAGCCTCCTCTCAACTTCACAAACAGCCTATTATTATTATTTTTTTTTTGCTCTTTCCCCACTCCCTCCTTTTCTTACTATTCTGACCCTGCAGAGATGAATGCACTTTATTTCTTTTTCCCTTTTTTTATTTCCTTCCTTAATTCATTGGCAAGTCTTCTGCCAAGAGGCTTTTTTGGGGAGAATCTGGGACAACGTTAAATATGCAGAAGATGGAATAATTGGCTCAGAGGCAAAGTCTGAATTATGATTTTTTTATATTTTATAAAGGATGATCTTTTTCAATGTCTTTTTTTAGAATAGGATGGACTGAGGGGATGGCAGAAGAAAGTCCCCTCTCTGATTCTTTGTCTCGCATTGCATTGTGCAGTCAAGTTTTTTTCCCTTTGCTTTTAATAGAGAATTATTCTTCAAGGCTGCATTAAAAAACAAAAATAGTCGCCTGTCCTCAAACAGGAGGGCCAATCCGCCGGATAATGAGCCGACTGAGTGTATGAATCACCTACTCCGGTTCAGACTACTTCCATTTTACAAAAAAAAAACACAGCACTCAAGAGCCAATTTCCTTTGGCGAGCTTCGAACATTTGCTAACACCGGAAATAAGTCTTCTATTCTAGTTGTAGAAGACAGAATCCTCCATTTAATACTTATCTTATCTCATAATTTGGCCCGCACTCAGTGGGGTTTTACAAACAGTCAGCGCTAAAATCCATTATATCCAAAATGGGGCCATTTGTTTCCCCTTTCCATTGAGTAGAGTTTGTGTTCTAAATGGAGATGAATAGCCCGAGTGTTACGTCCTAACACAGCTTTGGCAGCGCACACCTGGGAGAGCACAAGCTGAATATTAAAAAGCCATCACGTTTAAGGAGTAGTGGATGATGAAGAGCAGGGAACACTCCCACTGAAGTAGCTGCTACAAATAATCAGGCTTGACATTGCCTATTCTAATTTCTAATTGGTTAAAGCGAGCCAGTGTGTTGGGTGTATGAATGTCTATATATAAATAGCCTATATCATCATGAACATTTCCCAGTTGATTACTTGACGATAATTTTTTGTATAATTTTTTTTTCCAGAAATATTTGAATACATATTCAAATTTGGTAATATCTAACTAATTATGCGTACATTTGTAGGTATTTTACAAAACCCCAAATCTAAATGTTGGATAAAGCCAGAGTTCAAATCTTTTTTTCATTTTTTACAACATATGAGTGTCCAAAGTATGAAATAAATCATGTTATGGAAGCAGAATAGCCAAAAATATTTGCCAGTGTTTGAAAAAAAAAACCAATGTCTTTGCCTGTTAGTGTCTGGTCTTAAATCACTACAGTACCAGGCCCCGTTGAGATTTGATACGAGAGCATTGCAGGCGTACCCTGAAGTCAGGACGACCACCACCCAACGCTGTGGCCAATTATCTTTGTTACATAACAGGCGAAAATCCTGCAACAAAAGTTATCTGCTCAGCCACAACACGAACCGCCAGTGATTAACAACTACAAAAGACTCTGAGGCACAATGTAAAATGTCACATCGAGACAGCGCTCTTACATGGTCTGAGGCGCAGGCAAAAATAGAGGATGATTAGTATTGAGAAGCGCGACGGGGAGGATAATTGCAAGTAACAGCACTTTTAGTTTTTCGATAAAAGACATTTACAACGGGGGAGGAGGGAGAGAGATATGAAGTGTGTCATATCTCTTTTCCTCCCCACCAAAGATAGAGTGAAGGGAGACGGTCTGGAAGGTCATTCTTTGGACGCTCAGTTTAACGCATTTTACTAAGCTTAATTGTCAATGTGCAGTCAGCGATTGTGGAGAATTCTTGTTGTCAATATTCTTTTTGTCAAAATCAGTGATTTTCTCCTCACAGTCAAAAAATCTGGTGTTAATACACAGTTTAGGATATGTAAACAAAGCATGTGAACAAAGGGGTCCACCGTAAATAGCAACATACATTATCAGTTTACGGAGCCTAGGCTGTGTATCAACCCTAGATTTATTTTAAGTGTATACACACAGTATGGAAAGGTTGCGGATTGTGAGGAGATATACACTGATTTTGATATGAAGTGATTTTGATAACAAGTGTTCTCCAGAATCGCTGACTGCACCTTTTTCAAATGCTATAGATCCAGGGCAAGAGGAGACGTGTTTTTGTTTTGTTTTTTGAACACGTAAACACTGAAAGACACATGCTCCTTCCACTACACCCCCCCCACACCCCCCCCCCTCTCTCTATCTATCTTCCACGTCCTTTTTCGCTGCTCAGTAGATTTATCAAGTTTCCCCTCAGAGGATTAGCAGAAAGTAGAGCACTTTAATCATGTTTCCGTTCTTGGGGCTGCCATCAAAGGGAGCCAGAGCTTTGTTCTGTTGAGACGATAGTGTTGATAGCCCCCCCCCCCCCCCCCCCCCCACCCCCGAAGCCTCAGATCAGAGCCCACTGACATAACTCCCCCACCTCTTTATCAACTAATAACAAGATCCCCTCGATTCGGAAAATATCCCAACGTTACGGTTGCTAAAATTGTTACCGATGATGTAGCCTACCGCAACTGAGAACTATTTTGAGGTGCCCACTTGTACTTTCACTTGAGCGCTTCCATTTCATGCAACTTTACACTTTTAACGCTAATACAGAAACAAGCTTTTAATCTCTCGCTTATCAGTAGTTCCTTCCAAGCGGTAGATGAAGTATAGTTTGAATGAGCTCCAACTCAACTTTATAGTATTCTAGTAAAAATTAAAATATTAACAGTAAAATACTCTGAAATGGGCCCACTTGCATAACGCATATGACATGTTCTTGATGATTTCAACCTCCTGAAGAAAAGCTTTTTAATGTTTATGACATTTTTCCTCTGATGATTATAAATGGCTGGAACATCCTTTATTTTCCCAAACGGTACGAAATCAAGTTAACTTTGCTTCACCAGAAGAATCTTACATAGTCACATACCTGTATAAATACATTACCTCATCAACATGCATCCTGCCGTCTCTCTTTCAATCGCTTCTAAAACAAATGCAAGCACATTTGGCACATGCCAGCAAAGATCTTTAGGACAGCAGGTTGTTGTAAAAATAAAACACTACTGCTTCCGTCCACAGGTGGCGCTAGAATCAGCAAAAACTAGAAGTTGCTAGTAGTCACTTTAAGAACACTTACTTAGTATAATACTTACTTTAATTGACTGAATGTGGGACTTCTATTTGTAACAGATCACTTTGCACAGTATCATCCAAACTTTTACTTTAATAAGGGATCCGACTCCTTCATAGGGGAGAGTGGACTAAATTGTGCCGGTGGGGAAGTTGTGCCACCCCTTGTTTCTAGAAAACCATAGAAGAAATTGGAAATGTGACCACATATTTAAGAAGAGCCATCCATTTAACTAATCCTGTAAAGAAGGGAGAAACATGGAATAAGATATAAGCACATTTAAGCTCAAAAAACTGTTTTTTGCCTTTCAAAGTAAAATTTCCATGATCAAGGTTTTTTGATTATTGTGTCTGAACAATTATAGACACGTTTGAAAACATTTGACACATGTTTTAGTGCTTTAGTATGCTACACGTTGTGTCTATATAGTTAGCACGATGTCAGCCCTAAACTGCTGCATCATGCTTATTATCCAAAATTCTGGGGTTGGGGTGATTTGTGCCAGAGGGCCTGGGGTGAGTTATAAGTAAGTAAGTAAGTAAAACATATTTATAAAAGCACATTTACAGTTTGTACTGTCCAAAGTGCTGAACATAGTGCATTCAGTAGGTAAAAAAATTAAGGTAAAATAACAATAACCAAAATAAAAGTCATAAAGCCCAGACATCCACATATAAACAAAGATAATAGTGCAGAGGTAAGATAGTTAATGGGGAGGAAAAACCAGGGTGTACAGATGGGTTTTGAGCCTTGATTTAAAGGCAGAAATGGAAGGGGCATGGCTGTCACCAAAATTAAGTGATTGTCTACAGTAGCTCAGAAGAGAGTGACATCTCCATTCCACTTAACGACACCACTGATGAGACTTCAGATGGCCAGAAAGATGATGATGGTGACTTTGTCATTGTGAGCTTTTGCAGGTAAAACCATTAGATCTGCTAGGCCTTGTTTAAGAAAATTGTCTTCAATCTTTGTAAAATATTTACTTTATTTACTTTAAATACACCTTAAATAAGTGATTGTCTAATGGATTTGTCTTGCATTACATTTTATGAGATATATATCAATGGCACAATTTACCCCATGGTATTCTCTCCAACGGCACAACTTACACCACACCGGGGGCAAGTTGTGCCACAAGACAACTTTTTTTCCGAAAGCTATATTTCTTCAACAGTTTATTCCAGATCCAAAGTTTTTATTGCCAGGGATGCACAACACCCTGAAATATATGTACATATGAGAGTTGGAGACGTTACTGTCAAGGCCTCACTTTAAAGTCACTTTGAGTAAAAAGTGGCACAACTTAGGCCACTCTCCCCTACTATATATTTATTCAAATTGAAGTTGAATTAGTAGTTGGTCCAGACAGTTAAAGATAATTATCTAAGTGCAAATTTAAAACTTGATGAGGCAGAAGTGACACCTTTGTCTGGCTGGTGTGGCGTGGTATGTCAGATGGCGAGAGAGAACATTTGGGGTGAAGAAGGAGGATGCGCGAGGATGAATATGCATGTGTGTGCGTGTGCGTGTGTTTGGGTGTTTAGTTGGGGTGGGAACAAAACCAAATATCTGATCCTTTTAGAGTGGACAGAATATGTCAAGCTAGCCATGAGAATTTTTGATTTTGGACTGTGTATGTCTCTCACTCCTTTTGCTTGTATAATACTGTCTCCTGTCTGATCCCAAAGCAGGATTTATAGGCAAGACCAACGTTGTACATCTTGCTCTCTGCGTCTACTTCTCATGCCTCTAGTGTACACGCCACACTGCGCGGGAGACAAGAACACTGGTCCACACTGAATAATGCACGGCGGCTGAGTGTTCAGACAGCTTCGTTGCTATGTTTCGTTCAGACTACAGCGATTAAACTCTTAAACACTATATGGAAAGTCAGTGGTATAGAAAAGTCCTGTTTTAAAAGTGCTGAGAGGCTCTTGTTTTGACGTCTATGAAACAAGACAAAGTCGAGATAACGTTGAGGTGAAGGGTTTGCGAGACAAAAAGCTAGAGCAATTAATCTTCATGTGCTCTCGAGATCTACTGTGTAAAAACGCTAGCAGGAGACCATAATCACACTTCCATCCAAATTTGTGAGGAAGACAAGAGACGAGATCTCCAAAGCAGTCGCCTCCCCCAACAGAAGCAATAGAGGAGGCGATGACAGTGATTGGTGGGTGTGCTGTGGACTTGCTTAACATTTCTATTTGAAGTTGAACCACTCGGAATCTTAAATGCACTTGGCAAACTGTCTAAATCTTCAATGGGACGACCCCCCCCCCCCTTCCCCCCGAGACAAAAAATTGTCACTTTAACAAGCTTCTTTGGTCTCGTCAGGAAAGAAAACACGCTGGATACCGTGTCAAGAGAGCAACACAGGATGTGGCTTCGGAGTGTGAGCTGCTTTCATCTTGTGAGACTCTCGGCAGATCACCAATCTGAGAAAAGGGTGTCACGCTCGCCTTTCTGCAGAACTGCAATGTCAAGGGTGATCCGGCAAAACTGAAAAACTTCGGGGAAAGAATTATCTCTGTCGCTGAGAAAATGAAGTAGGACCGGAGATTGGCACCAAGAGGTCATTGGTCTGGTCGTGAAACTGTGAAAACTATCCAGCACGACGTGAATACAGCTCATCAAAGGGACAGCCTCCTTGTGTGTGTAATTGTGTGTTAGTGTGTGTGTTTTTGTCTTTGTATAACAATTTTTGAGAGAACCAATTTCAATGTTAGACCTTAAGAGTGAGGACATTTTTGGATAGTGAGAACATCTTGTCCAGTTCTCACTTAAGGATGGGCCTTCCAAAGGATTTTGAGGGTTAAGACTGGGGTCTAAGGTTCAGGTATGAGTTAGGTTTAGGTTTGGGTTAGTGTAGAGGTTGGGGTTAGGCAATTGATTTCAATGGTTAGGGTCAGTATAAGGTTGTACGGAATGCATTATGTCAACGGATGTCCTCACAAGTATAGCCGTACAAACTTGTGCGTGTGTGTGTTTGTGTGTGTGTGTGTGTGTGTGTGTGTGTGTGTGCGTGTGCGTGACAGAAAAAGATTTTCCCTGTCAGCTATAGTTCCAAGAGACTGTGGTTCAAGAGTGAACAATGATTGAACAGAACAGAGTCATTTCCGCCGCTGTGCCCCGCGGCCGCTACATAGCACTTCCAGCTGGATGGCAGACAGATTACATCTCATCCGTATGCAGAAGAATGCAAGAACCGTTGTCATCCCCTATACCTCGCTGCCAGCCAGTGATTACTCCCAGGGAAGAGGGAATCAATATAAAGAAAGAGAGACTGATGTGGATACTGGAGCGCACTGGCCTGATCTAAAAGGATCCATGTTACCGCCTGGACAATTCCCGAAAGGAGACAGTTGTTATGTGGTACTCAGAGCGTCCCCCTCCTAAAGGGGGAATGCTCAAGTTCTTCCTTGAAAGATTTTTCTTTGAGTAGCAGGACAGGAAGAGACCAATCTATAACAGCCAAAGTCATGATACTCCTTTTGAGACTTGTCTTGTCACACTTGATTAGCTGTGATCTGGTTTGAAAAAAAAAAGTAAGTTAATGAGTGAAAGTGTCTTATGGAGGTGGTTAAAGAGGACCTATGATGCTTTTTGACTTTTATGACCTATAAACGTTGTTATGATGATTCATAGTCATGCTTAACCATACTAAATTATCAAATAATGACTTACATGCATTTCGACGTATTCCCTGCTGACCGTCTGGGGTGTCTGTGCAGAGCACTAAACACTATTCTAGCCAGTCGAGAAGTCACGTCTTCAAAGCGGTCTACCCTTTCATAATTGGTGACGTCGCATAAAAATTGGTGATGTGACCACGCGGATGTTTCCATGTATGGTAATGCTGTCACTTCCCTGTTCGCGTCTGCCTCGCGCCCTTATAGGCCCATGCTCGCGCTTCCCGCCACTGAAAGTGTTTCGGAAGGAAGGTAACCAATCACAACGGAGTGGGGTTTGCAGGAGGGGGGGGGAGGGTAGCGGAGATGGCCGATGCACAGGCGGAGGGAGCGGAGATTGCCGAAGCACACACACTCAAGTGTTGACAGGATGTGCTGGATCGCCAAAATAAGAGAAAGAGCTTCCCGAAAATCTACATAGTTTTTTGTGATGTGATTCGTGTCAGGTTGCTCTATAGCAGTGTAAAACAAGAAATTAAGACCAGAAAAGTAGTATAATAGGTCCTCTTTAACATGACCCAAATACAGTATGCGGCATAACGAAATGTGCTTCTAACACAGAGTTAAGTTAAGTTGCTTTATTAGTCAATTTTACACAAGGCACAAGGCACATTGAATTTGGTCTTTTGGCATATATCCCCTCTCACGATACCATGCTCCAGAGGGGGTCCTTGCCCAGGGTCAGCCAAAGTACAGCACCCCTGGGGTGTCTTGCTCAAGGACACAATGTTAGGGATGGTGTTATACCAGCCGGCATGCCACCACTAGTAGTACACTCTGTATTACATTCTTACACTCTACTATCGGGTGCCGGGGATCGAACCAGCGACCTCTTGTTTACTGGTCGGCCCCTAGTGTTTTCTCACTGATGATGGCGTTTCCTCAGCGCAGTCTCTTCTTCGGGTTTGGATGGGTGGGAGGGGGGATTGTTTTTGCGTGTATGAATATATCGGGGTGTGTCGTGGGAGGGGGGGATTGTTTTAAGCACTTTGTGTTACATTTACTTGTATGAAAAGTGCTCTATAGATAAAGTTTGATTGATTGATTTATTGATTGATTTATTGATTGATTTATTGATTGATTGGTTGGTTGGTTGATTGATTGATTGATTGATTGATTGATTGATTGATTACTCTATGATCCATCCTACTACCTTTGTCTTGTCTTTGATTAGGAGTGATCAGGTAAAGGTTTCTTATGGAGGTGGTCAACATCACACATAATACGGTATATGCAGGTTAGGGTTAGTAATGCAATGTGCTTCTTCCTACAAAGAAATACAAGCCCACAGAGAAACGCCGTTATTTGCACACACAACCAAAACCAAGCTGAGTAACAAAACAAAAACAAAACATGTTTCAAGGGGGGCATTAAAAATGAACGAGCATGCCAGGAAACGTGAGCTGTTGCCATGGTTTTTGGCTCATGGAGTTACTGTGTCCTGATTGCATGACTCAGATGTTATTGGATAATATATTACCTTTCTTTTGCTTTCACCAGCCAACCAATTCAAATAAACGCTATGAGATGCACAAAGTGAATGAATGAATTTACTGTCAGCCAACGCAGCTTGTAATTCAAGCCGTTAATTTTGCATATCGTTTTTAAAACATCCCCCCGGAAACCTCCTTTGTTTGTTGACTCACTTGAGTATTTATGGGTAATGTTCTTGTCTCCTGTATTGTCAGCAGTAGTTTCTGTCAGTGCTAATGCATTAGGATAGACAAAGATCCTACCATTGCTACATACCAGTCTTTTAAAATGCTTTTATAATATGGATACATAAAGATAATTTCATGATTTACTGCTGAATTATTTGACTTTACGTTGTGCCGTGATGCTGTCTGAGTTAGCAGCACTCTCTGCCACTTCATGATGAAGCTTGATTACCAAATAATTCATCCGCTGAGTCTCAGGCTAGCGTGCACTTTTGGGTCAGATTCAGTGCCAAGATAGTCTTTTATTCATTAGCATTTTGGTTTTCCCCATAGATTAATGAGTTGCCGGCCTCCGGGCCAACTGTCGCCCTTTCTCACACGCACAAACAAAACGTCCTTGCAAACCTCAGCTACAAAAGTTGCTATTCAGGGGTATACGGCCTGATTCAGAAATCAATGTGTGGCTTTTGGTATGCAGCTGTGATAGGATGCACAGACTTCACTGGTTGCATGCAAAATGTTGTGTTAAACCATTCTGAATAAAATCCAAACTAAATGTTCGTATAACCTGTAACAGTTGTTTGTAAACAAGGCATATTTGCCAAATTAAAGCGCAGAGATGTATTGTCTATTAGAGGAAAGCACGAGGCGAAAGAGAACAAGATGAAAACAAGCACATCTGTAGCAGTAGCAGTAGCAGCACGGCCCGCTGTGCCTCTGGCTACACAACGCGGCTAATGGCTTCATTAGTGAAGGGCACTAATTAGGATGAACGAGCCTTTGCCACAACAAGCCCACGTCCCTGCACTTAAACCTCCATCTGTGTCAGCTCCGGATACGTCGACTGTATTCACTCTGTGGAGGCGACTCCACATGATGAGGGCTGGTACGTAAGACTGGAGGATATTCTGACTTAGTTTAGTTTCTGAAATATTTACTTGTTAAGTGTGCTTGCTTAGATTTTTAAACTAGTTTAATTAGTCCATTACAATCATTTAGATCGCTCCCTAATGAAATAGTGCAGCTTTTGAAGCTAAATTATTCTATACTGAACTTGTGAATATAGTTAGTTAGTTAATTCACTATTTTGGGAAATGGGCTTGTCTGCTTTCTTGCAGAAATCTGGATGATATGATCAACATAAAGCTCATGTCTGTACGCTGAATAGGAAGCTATAGGTATCAGATAAATAGCTTAGCCAATCCATCTTCCACAACCTATAAAGCTCACTAATGAACACATAATATGTTTTTGTTAAATCTGATTGAAAACAGAAATGTATAGGAAGTAAACTGCGCGCAGTGACTCCCTGTCATCTTGAGATCACAGTGACATTGCCGGGCAACAGGTGGAGATATAACTGTACCTGCTATATGCTACTAGCTGTTTCTCTCTGTTTTCAAGTCTTTATGCTAAGCTAAGGTATGTTGCTGCAGGCTGTAGATTCATATTTGACCCTATATATGGTGTATTTGCTTTAATGTCTAAGACTATTATCTTTAAATATCACATAAAAGGCATAAAATAACTTCACATGGTCAAATCTTTCAGCACATAAATACAATAACGGAGCAAAGTGAGAGTGTTTCATCATCTCGGGCTACAATGTGAGTTCACTTTTATCTTCTGGATACTGTAATTCATACCAAAGCTTTACTGCAAGCCGCTTTAATACCATCATTAAGTGGGAAACTGTGGCCCCCTGGGGGGAGCATCCCAGAATCCATCACACCCTTTCATCATACTCTAGCTGTGAAGACGCTGTGTTTACTATGAGATGTCATGTGCTTTGGTGAGCACCCCGAGAGAGAAGGAGCATCTGTTACTACAAACAAACGGGCCTGTAAACCTGTGAAACAAGCCCAGTGGCCTCTGACAACCTAATTTATCCCAGCCTCAGAGCAACCGACACACACTGGCCTCAGTGTATTTTAAATTTGAAAAGCTGTCCGCACCGGCCAGAACTACAGCGGTCTTTTTACACTGCCGCTGATATATGAAGTTGGTGGAATATTGCTGATCCAGCCCTTAAAGTCGCCAGTGAAATAGTCGAAGCTGTGATGCTCTCTTAATCTGCTGTACTGTAGAGAAGAAGGTGCTGAAACCGAGCAAAGGGTATGGATTGAGTGTAAATTAAATCAAAAAGGGCTTACTGTTTCAGAAAATGCCTTCTCTTTAGTGAGATAGACAGTCAATATGGAAGGCTATCTCCCCTAGAAACAGGTTTTCTACCCAGAGTTCTCTTCAGAAATTTGCAAGGATTTTTTTTATTCATGGAAAAAGTCTGTTCAAGTAGAACAATAACTTGAGTCTATTATTCAAAGCTCCCGGATCGATGGTAATTCATTTCGACAAATAGCTATTTTCTGGCAGTAACAGCGGTTCATGTCCTCAACGCCCAATCAAATCAATTTCATACAGCACTTTTCATAGACAGTGAAGGCCCAACACAAAGTGCTTTACAGGATGAAACATTGAAAAAAGTTGGTCCTCCACTCCATCACTGTTCAGTGCAAGTAGCCTTCTCTTTTCTCTCCTTATTATTTTCAAAGCGTTTTCCTTTTAGTCTGCGTGACCTTCCTCACATTTCACACAAATCCACAGAAATATTACCCTCGGAGAGATAAAGCCCGGCAGTCCTTTTTCCTCTGGCTGTGTTCCCGTTCTCCATTCTAATTATCCTTCATCATTTGGGTCAGGGAGACTATACATCACCATCACTGCAACTCAAAGTCCGTCACAATGGAACAATGTAAAAGCGATCAGGCTGTCGTTACCGAGCACTTACTCTATAGGTTCTAGACAGACCTGTTTGAATCGTTGCCATGATGACATAACAGAACAAAAGCATCAGCTTTTAAAGGATACATTCAATATACTTGTGTCCTAGTGTCCACATGCTACATACTAAATGTTTACCGAAAGTATATTTTTTAAAGTCCTAATTTTTTTAAATGTAATTTCATGCCCCTGTAATGCACTTTAAATTGCCTTGTGTCTGAATAATGCTATATACATAAATTTGTCTTGCCTTTATTAAGTTAGTATAGAAGAACTCAACTCACTTAACGAATGTATGCCTACAAGAAATTGTATTTTACTGTATAGAATTAGTTTTACATTTTTCCTATGTGTAGGCCTATTGATTGTTTTGAGTATATTTGATTTAGTAACTCTTTCCAGTGTAAATGCATTACACACTCACAGAAGTAGTGTGTTGTATAGATCTTTGACACAGATTTTGAAAGTTGTCCATGATAGTTTTATACTGTATATTCAGTTTCTGTATGAAAATGATTGGGTTGGGGAGGATTGCAGATCATCTAATATTTCATGGGTGATGCTTAACAACTTGAGCTAAACCATTTGAAAACATTCCCTGATATGAATGAGATCACAATCCAACCAATTTTATTATACAGTACTCACTGTCGCATGGCCAGATGTGCCGGAGACCTTTGCTTTCGGACAGCTGCTCCCAAGAGCGCAACGTTAAATATCACGACCCGGTTAAATGTAATAAAATGCTGCTTTCTGCTTATAAAATGAAAGTAATGGATGCTGCAGGCTGGTGAAAAAATGATGCCAAAATGAAGCCCTATTGCAGAGACAGTATTGTTAACTCACCGTTCTGACCTATGACACGCTCAAAAGCAATTACTTTGACGTTACTATTTGACCTTTTCAAATGTCATATTTAGTTTTTTCTCCGGATGATGAATTTCTGTTCATTGGCTGTTGTACTGTATTTATGTGGCATCTAATGTAGCTCAACCACAGTAGATTGAAATACTACAAGTTAGTTGTTAAAGCAAGGAGTATTTAATGTATCTATTTTTGAGTTGTGTATGTGCAAGCTTGTCGCAAGTGGGAGAAGAAAATTGCAAACCATTTCTCTTCCCCCACCCACTGTATTATTAAGGTCTCACTCGGGCTCCCTCACTCCCCGCTCATTTTCCAGCGGCTGCTTCTTAATGGGAAGTACAGTATCTCACAAAAGTGAGTACACCCCTCACATTTCTTGAAATTTTTCTTTATATCTTTCCATGGGACAACACTGAAGAAATGACACTTTGATACAATGTAAAGTAGTCAGTGTACAGCTTGTATAACAGTGTAAATTTACTGTCCCCTCAAAATAACTCGACACACAGCCATTAATGTCTAAACTGCTGGCAACAAAAGTGAGTACACCCCTTAGAAAAAATTTACAAATTGGGCCCAAAGTGTAAATATTTTGTGTGGCCACCATTATTTTCCAGCACTGCCTTAACCCTCTTGGGCATGTAGTTCACTAGAGCTTCACAGGTTGCAACTGGAACCCTTTTCCACCCATTTATGACAGCATCACAGAGCTGGTGGATATTAAAGACCTTGCGCTCCTCCACCTTCTGTTTGAGGATGCCCCAAAGATGCTCAATAGGGGTTAGGTCTGGAGACATGCTTGGTCAGGCCATAACCTTTACCCTCAGCTTTTTTAGCAAGCCACTGGTCGTCTTGGAGGTGTGTTTGGGGTCGTTATCATGTTGCAATACCACCCTGCGGCCCAGTTTACGAAGGTTGAGTGCACGTGGTCAGCGTCGTACACAGAGGTTGGCTTTGGAAAATAGACGTATGAGTGCTGCCAGCATTGCTGAAGGGCTTGAAGGGGTGGGGGGTCAACCTGTCAGTGCTCAGACCATACGCCGCACTCTGCATCATACTGGTCTGCATGGCTGTCATCCCAGAAGGAAGCCTATTCTAAAGATGATGCACAAGAAACCCCACAAAAAGTTTGCTGAAGACAAACAGACTACGGACATGGATTACTGCAACCATGTCCTGTGGTCTGATGAGACCAAAATACATTTATTTGGTTCAGATGGTGTTAAGAGTGTGGAGCGGCAACCAGGTGAGGAGTACAAAGACAAGTGTGTCTTGCCTAGAGTCAAGCATGGTGGTTGGAGTGTCATGGTCTGGGGCTGCATGAGTGCTGCCAGCACTGGGGATCTACAGTTCATTGAATTCTAACATGTACTGTGACATACTGAAGCAGAGCATGATCCCCTCCCTTCATAAACTGGGCCGCAGGGCAGTACTGCAACATGATAACGACCCCAAACACACCTCCGAACGACCACTGGCTTGCTAAAGAAGCTGAGGGTAAAGGTTATGGACTGGCCAAGCATGTCTCCAGTCTTAAACCCTATTGAGCATCTTTGGGGCATCCTCAAACGGGAGATGGAGGAGCGCAAGGACTCTAATATCCACCAGCTCCTTGATGTCGTCATGAATGGGTAGAAGAGGGTTCCAGTTGCAACCTGTGAAGCTCTAGTGAACTACATGCCCAAGAGGGTTAAGGCAGTGATAGAAAATAATGATGGCAAAACAAAATATTGACACTTTGGGCCCAATTTGGAAATTTTTTCTTAGGGGTGTACTCACTTTTGTTGCCAACAGTTTAGACATTAATGGCTGTGTGTCGAGTTATTTTGAGGGGACAGTAAATTTACACTGTTATACAAGCTGTACACTGACTACTTGACATTGTATCAAAGTGTCATTTATTCAGTGTTGTCGCATGGAAAGATATAATGAAATATTTGAAGAAATGTTAGGGGTGTACTCACTTTTGTGAGATACTGTATATTCTGTCATATTGGACAATTGGTGTGAACCCACAGAGGGCCATTAAAACCACAGCATCACGGTTCTATTCAGACTCGTACATCATGGAAGTGAAAGAGTGTGACGTACCTAAGAGTATATATTTTTGTCTTAGTGTGCGGTTGAAGCCTTGGACCTGATGTGATTAAACCATCTACCATACAAAGGAATATTGGTTTAATGAAATTCAATACGGTGCTATCAAGTAAGTGTTTTTATGCATGCATCTGCACGTGACAGATCTGTGTATTGTGTGTTTCAATCAGTCTTCGACACAACATCCAATGATATAATAGGCTTGTAATAAAGAAGACGGGTTTGAATAGTAAATAACAACAACTTATCAGACATCAAGACGCTGCATATCCGAGGAGGTGTTTAACAACTCTGAAGATATCAGGCCGGCGACCATTTATTATTTTGTAAAAGGTGGCCATCAGCAATTCGGGAGAATGCTTTTTATTTAAAATATTATTTTTCCAATACCAGTGAATATCTCCTCACCATTCGCTACCCGTCTGTAGTGTGAGTTTACGTGCTAAAAAATCCAGTGTTAATACAAAGCGTAGGCTCTCTAAATTTGCAAGTTGCTATCTTGGTGCTGTGCGTATATAGCCTCTCCACACCTGGGCTCAATCAAAACCAATCAGTGCCACACACACCTGATTGCAGCGAGGGAATCACTAACCACTCTCGGGGAGCTGAAAGATTCCGTGCCCTCACAAGTGCGCCCTTCAGTGCACACAGGTTGCGTTCCGAATCGCATACTTTCTACTATATCGTATGTAGAAAAAATATTTAGGATGTCCCGATTCTTGTGGCCAGATTTAGGATGGTTAGAAGTACCCGGATGTCCTACTTCATGCGGCCAAGATTGTTAGTGTTGAAAACTGCATCCTATTTGGGCGATTCTGACCCACAATCCAGTGCGCACATGAAGTGACGTCACATTGACGAAGCCTCCATATGAAAACAAACGGGGATGCGCTGTATATAAAAGCAAGAGGCAAGATCAAGGCGCAATGTTATGATGAAATAAGAGAGTAAAGTATGTCCCAATAGTATGCCTACTGCATCCTAACTAGATTCTTTTCATCGTCGGATGTAGTATGTAGAATAGAAAAAAGAAAGAGTATGCGATTCGGAACGCAACCACAGTATGGACATGTAGCGGATAATGAGGAGATATGTATTCATTCTGACAAACAGCGTTATCAAGAATCCACCTTTAATAGGAAGGTATTAAACAATGAAAATATATTGTTTATGTAACTGTAATCTACCAGGAATACATGCTTGCACATGTTTTGCCTTGCAGGAAGATGCTAGGTGTTGCGGCAAAAAGCTGATGTTACATGTTTTGACAGAATATGCTGCTTTTTATCATAGTGCTTGTTGCCTGTATGAACACAACCTTAGGCACAGTGTCGCTTTGGGCCAAATAATAATGTCAGAATATTAAGTCTCACAGTAAGGATGCCCTCATGCTGAATGTGTAGCAGGTACAAAGTTAACTAAGTGATTAATTTGAGAGTGATAGGAATGTCATTAGTTTTGAGGCTAATAAAGCTATTACACAAAAAAAGGGGGATCTTATTCTCTGTACCAATTTCTCGGGCAAGCAGTTAAATCATTTGGAGACATTTCGCTTTAAACCAAAGATGCCCATTTAGTGTGCTTAAGAAAGACATTAGGACACCAGCATCAACATATGTACAACATTGTGCGCCAATCCATTAAGTGTATGTTGAGATATTTCACTGGACTAGTGGAACATTTGACCGACAAGTGGAGCAGGATCAAAAGTCAGTTGGATCACCAACATCAGTAAGATTCATCCTCTGAGGACCATGGATGTCTGCACAAAATGTGATGTAAAGGTAATGTATCCAGTAATTGTTGAGATACTTGTCTGTGGTGAACTGGCAGGCCTATTTGTCATAGGTAAACAACACCAAATTCTCATTTAGCCCGTTTGCTGACACCATATATGACAACAGGCAAAAACAGACTTGAGAAGTTTCTGTTTAACGACCATGTCACACTGTGTTTAGAGGAGTAATCGTTATGAAAATGAGTTTGTGAGCCACATAAATAAATAAATAATCTATCGTCAACCAGCGTGAAGCACAGTGTTCATCAAGAGAAATGATTGGATGTAGAGGATTAATTACAGACACACCACTGCCAGTAGTCAGTCTGATATCGCTCCATCACTTTAGGGGAAGCAGCTCGCTAAGCAAACAAAATAAAAAGTAAACACTAGGAGCACAATGTTTTTCTCGATGGTAAATCTGTGTTGACGTTAATGTTCAACTTTCAGTTCTTTTGGCGTGCGAGGCTTCAAATGAGGGGGAGTATTTTGGTTGTGCATTAATGTGAGTGCTTTTATTTATTTCAATATTCAATTAACTTGAGTAAGACTTTTTATAGAGGAAGTTTTTTTTCTGTGTTGCTTAATTACCAGCTGCAAAATTGAAATGTAAATTTTCCCTTTCTGACGCTGAGCATATCAATGGTTTCGCAAGACAACGAGGAGTTTTTTTTTTTTAAACTCAAATTCATTTCCAGGGTGTAATATCACGTTTGGAGCGCATCCACACAGTGTCTGCAGAATTCATAATCTGCAGATATTTACAAAAGGTCATGTTTGATAGCAGGAAACACCCCAGTGAGGAATACTATTGATGAAGTTGTAGTTTGGCTTACGAGATGATGCTGATTCGACTACGTTTGAATACTTAATGCAATTAAAAGATCTGTGCTCTGTGCTTCCAGCTGTGAAGAAGAAACGCATAGTAAGTTCGCTATGAATGTGGTGTGAGTGAGTTAGTTGCTCTGTTATTCTGCATTTGCCTAAACAACCGTGATATTCATGAATTCATAATTCCGCTTTGGGAATGATATTTGTTCCATATTTCTGGATTCTTGCTTTAACGAGAGATTCCCTCAACTGTGTGGACTTTTCACAACATCGGCTATTTCCCTTTGATGTGACATAGAGGCTGTTTAAGCCCTTATTCCAAATCCTCTCCACCGTTGCTATTATTCTGTGGATGAGGGCTATTATTGTTTCGCCTCATACCATCAGTGAGATTTAGACCCCATTCAGTCAAAATACTGTATAGTGGGAAAGGGAGGCAGCTTATCCCCAAATGCTTTTTTGTGCTCTTTCAAACCGGCTCCTCCATAGGGGACTCTGAAGAGATGTGTGATTCATGCATCTTGATAGTTATATAAAAATATTTGGCTAGTGGATATTTGTTTATTTTTAGTAAAAGGCAGCATATTTTCTCTGCAGGGAGCCTACATGTACTGAGATGACTCAGATCAGTCTGTCAGTTTCAGAGAGGCTTTCGTCATGAGCTGGACTGTTGCTACGTGGCAACGGTGGGGGAGAAAACAAAAAATTCTCCTTGAACTAAAAAGAATAATAAAAGACTTTTGGTGTTTTTTTTATTGGTTATGAGTCTCACAGTCATGATAATGGGGGAAAGTTATAGCACTTTCAACCACATGACGTTAATTGCAGTTTTTTTTATTTACAGCTAATTACCAAAATGCTTTTAAGAAGGTTCAGATTTGTTCACTAGAAGAGAAACAAGGGGGCAATCACCCTGCACTCATTAAAAGTTAATATAACACAATGCGTGCTCTGTTTGATCAGAAGGTACATTAAGCAGATTGGTTGTAGTCAAAGAGGAGATAAATACATTGGATACGATGCAAAACATGTCCCAACTTAAAGCAAGACTATGCTTCTTTTTTGCCAATGAGTTGAATTCATTGGCAATAAAATGTAACATTGCTCAAAACTCAGGGGGTTTGCAGTTAATTGGATCTATTTGTCTACTATGGAGCTGTCGGCATAATGGGACGTCGGACTAATGGCATAATGCTAGCAAACAGCAGATCGTTTTTTATGCCAAAACCAATCCAAACTTACCATGGGGATGTGACTCGATAAAACAAATTATACTTCAATTAGCTTTTTTCCTGATTGGTGCTCAAATGCACGTGACATCACACTTTTCGAGGCTGAGCCCCACCCAACTCAAACTAGTGAAAATAGCACAGAGAAAAACTGTGCAGACAGAAATCTCTCAATCGAAATAAACAAAAAACAATTCTACCTCTGGCAAGTGTTCATGTAGGATTCTGATTCTCACACTAACAAGCAGATTGAGAAAATACGTTTTTTAAGGGCCTAAAGTCTAGTAAAGGTTATGTAAAACGTAAGGTGTTATTGGTGAAGTGTGCAAAAGCTTTATTACAATATATGAAGTCGAGAAGCATTCTTTCATATATTATTCAGAGCCTCCGTGCCTCTGGTGGATGAGAAACACTGTTGCCTGGTCTGAAGCCCTGCTATGTCTGATCTAGGCTCAGAGAGGTTTAAGATGCATTTTGCTGAAGAAGATTTTTAATCAACGGAACGGCACACTTTGGGGTCTGAGCGACTCAGGTGGGAAGGGTTCATAAAACTTGACTGTGTGTGTGTGTGTGTGTGTGTGTGTGTGTGTGTGTGTGTGTGTGTGTGTATGTGTGTGTGTGTGTGTGTGTGTGTGTGTGTGTGTGTGTGTGTGTGTGTGTGTGTGTGTGTGTGTGTGTGTGTGTGTGTGTGCGTGCATGTGAAACAATAAGAGCTTGCTTACTTATTCGTTTTTAGGACAGTGACGAGAGCTGGAGATGGAGAGAATTTTCCTGTCTGAGCTCTGAAATGCGATATCTAATTGACATTTGCCACTGGCGAATACTTGAGCTCTGACATGTGAATCACCTAACAGCTAACTACCCAGTGGAAACAGTGACAGCAGGCTATATTATTACTGACAACGGATGATTTTAGGTAACATGGGTACAGCACTTTTTTCCAAAAAAGGTAAATTACGAAGGTCTTGGCTGCAGAAAATGGGGCTGCTTTTTCAAATGGTTGGATATCAGTCTCTGAATTATTCATGCAAATCCAACCTGTTTACCAAGATTTAGCATTCAACAGTTTAAAAAATGGAAAATATCCAAATCGATGCAGCAGAATCGCAGATATTGTCTTTTTAATACAACACATTCTTATTTTCTGTCAAAATCTATGCCTACATTACCCACAATGCAACTTCAAATCCCCAGCTTTTTTCTTTTCCAACTTGTATTCCTCAGCCCCCAACCAACGCTGACTCAAGTGACATCACTGGTGATGTGTAAAATTGGCATAGTTCCCCTTTAAAAGATGGTGTATTAAAATAGATTTAAATTAGGCTTTTCAATTAGAAAGGGTTATCCATTAATGATGAGAGATTGTAATATATTCTGTCTTGAAAATGGAGTTCAAATTAAGGTTGTAAGATTTAAACTTATAAAAAAGTGCTTTGTATTAAAAAATGGAGATTCATCTTTTTACCAATTGATGACAGGTACAATTGAAAAGTATGCTGTAGTATTGTTTTTTGCATTTATGATAATATAATACACATGTATCTTGTGAATGTTAGTAACCAATAGGAGTAAATCTGGTATTTAATAAGACATTTATAAAAGTATATAATAATGTTGTATATTCTTCTACTCTATGGTCATCTACAATTGGACCAATGACCAATGGATTTGTATGAACGAAAATCTGATACATTTTGTGAATAAAACTAGGTAAAGAATTCAATTCAGATTTTGAAACCCACACTGCTTTGTGGTCTGCATCTCGCTGTGAGTGCGTTCTCAAAGTTATAAATATGATCTGAATCAGCTCTAGATGTATTTTCAGTTTTCATTTCATTCACAGAGGGTCAGAATAAGGGGGCGATCCTCAACAGTGTTAATACTGTAAATAGCACATGGTCTAATGGCTTCCGTGTTATACATTTTGCCAGCGTGTGGACATAACAACTCCTACCTCACGCAGAACACTGAGGCGGTGTGTGTGATCTGACTAATGTGCTGGCTATTTATGGCCGTCAGTGAGAGCCTCATGATTAGTGTGGGAGGCAATGCTCTCACACACACTGGGAAATTTACACCATTTCCTTCCCGTCCATGCCCCATAAGATTTATCTAACGTCTTTGGTATCTCATCTGCAGCCTGCCTCCCCAGTGCCCTTCACTTTGTGTAATATAACATAGAGGGGGGGAAATAAACATATGCTTCATATTCAAGGCGGAAATACATATGAGTTACAATGTGGCCTGAAACATATGCAAACACTTCCACAACAAATCTAAGACTCTACACAGCTATGTGAATGGCTCTGAGGCTGCTCTGAAGCACGGCTATGCTTTGAGCTGAATGCTAACATCAGCATGATAACAAGCTTACAGCGGCAATGCTAAGATGCTGATGCCTATAGCACGTATAATGTTTATCCATGCCGTAATCACATCTTAATTTGGTGTTAGCATGCTAGTGTTTGCTGATTAATTGCATAAAGCATTGTAAAGCCAAGGCTGAATGTCTTTTTTCTTTCTGATTATATATTAGAGAAAATAAAACGTTTGCCCCGATGATGGCGCTAAAGGAAAGTTTAAGTGATCACCAAAGTCATTCAAATGTATCCAGAGGCGAACAATTTAGCAAATAATTCACAGATTAGTTGTTGAGCTATTTCTTTGAAAGGCCCGAATATCAACCTGTTATTGGCGTGGGAGGAAATGCCAAGGGTTTACCAAAATCATTAGGACACATCCTCTGGGAACCATGAGTGTCTGCACAAACTGTTGTGTCAATATTGTTCTTTCGAAATTTTACTGGATGAGTAGGAACCTGATGAGGTCATAGACGTCGATTACGGGGGGGATGGGGGGTACATGTACCCCCCACTTTTCGTCAAGACTCATTTTGTCCCCCCCACTTTTTAAGCCGGACATGGAGTGCGTCCAGCCGTATTAAAACACAGCGTCAAGGTCTCTCTCTCTCTCTCTCTCTCTCTCTCTCTCTCTCTCTCTCTCTCTCTCTCTCTCTCTCTCTCTCTCTCTCTCTCTCTCTCACACACACACACTAGTTTGCACACCAGAGAAAACATGCTCCGAAGTCTCCGCTAGTTTGCACACCAGAGAAGACTGATGCATTTCAATCAGCAGCAGAGAGACAATGGCGAGTGGCTTTAAGTGTCCCGTTGTGAAGTGTAAACTGTAGGGATTACCATCCTCTATGCCCACTAATGACTGTTAATGTAGCGGACACTAACAGCAGCTTGTGTCGCGGCACATACTGACGATGTTGTTTACAGTGACGTGCGGTCAGGGTAGGCAGTGCCTACCCTGGCGCCGTGTGCAAAAAAATAAAAATAAAATAAAATAAAATATTTTTTTTATTTAATAAACTTATATTTGTATTATTACTGTTACTGTTAATTATTTCGATCTTTACATGTAATCCGCGATTACTTTAAAAAAGTGTAGACGTTTTGATTCGAAACGTGGCAGTTAGTAAGTTATGCCAAAAAAATATTGTGCCTTTGCTGTTTCCCATTCATTGTGTACGGCAAAGAATCAGTGCCTTTGCGCCTATTCATTGTGGACGGCAAGAAAAAAAAGGTTTTCGCGCATGCGCACTTGATTCTGTATTATTTAACATGTACGCAAGACGCAAATAAGCATAATTCTTTGTGCCTTTTTAAGCCTTTACATTACATATCATTCATGGACCAATTAAAATCGAGATATTACTAGACATTTACGCAGCTTAGGCCAACGTCATTACGTTGGCTATGCTCATTCACGTCGCATTACCCCCGCGGATTTTTAAGTCAACATTGCAGCTGCCGTGCCCGCAGATATTTCAGACTGGAGGAATTTTAACAAATTGGATTATAATTTAAAAAGGAACAGAATGATTAGCAAGAGAAAGGCCTGCGCCAGCCTTGGACGGTGTACAGCAGCAACAGGGACAAACAATGTTCGAGCATTTCAAACGGACAGGTTGCCTACATGAACGGAAGGATGCTAGCTAGCTGTGCTGTCAGTCAGACTGTCACTGGATTACTATCGTCTTGCTTATTTCTACAGCCAGGGAGTCAGATTGCCATTGGTGAGTCAGAAACTTTTTTGGGGTTTATTTAATAATAAAGTTGGATGAATTGATACCGAGTGCAATCCATTCTGCATTTTATATTCAATTGAGCAGTTGTGTTTTCATTGTTACTGACGGACAAACCTAAGCTCTGCAATGTGGATAAATGGTTACATTGTGATGCTGGACAGGTCCATGGGGCATATGCTACTGGTACTTTATCTATTAAGATAAAGTTTATGGAGTGGAGTTGCCATCAGTTATGCTGTAGTCCTACATAATGATGAATGATGTCTTTTATTTTTAAGTTGAATAGAAGTAGTACCGGTAGTTTGAATCGGCGAAGGTTTGACTTGTTGCCTTACGTTTTTTCGGCCCTCGGTGTGAGGGACGGGTCCGTTAAGTCGATGGATGCGATGTTTAATCATTTAGACCAAACAGTAGGCTACGGGCAAACCTGAAGTCACCGTCGTGACATTTCATATACGTCCCGTCTGTGTGTGTGTGTGAGTGAGTGAGTGAGAGAGAGAGAGAAAGAAAGAAAGGGAGGAACTTATTTGAAATCGGCCGTGCGTGCCTGTTTGTTGTTTATTGTTTTTGATTTAACAATATATAGGTTTAGAGAAATCTGGCTTTCAGAACTCAGTGCCTACCCACTCACTGACCTCACCGCACGTCACTGACGATGTTGTTTATCAAGAAGTAATTGAAGCTGATCATGGCTATGCTACTAGCTAGGTTGCCATGGAGACCGAGGCGGAGTAATATTGTTGTGCGACAGTCCAGCCGTGCTTCGGCTCGATGTGCTCAGTCGGAACTACCTTCCCAAGCTCCTTTTGTTTACGTCATGTTTGGTTGGGCTACGGGGAGCAGCTAGTGGCTCATATGTCCGCTGCTTTTTGAAAATGCTTTTTTCATCAAATGTGTCAGACATCAGTGTTTTGTATACATTGTATTCATTAGTGAGCGGGTATGCCGTCTTTCAGAACCGTTCATTACCTGCACTAAAGAGAAAAAAAGATGTTTCCTCATTGTCCCCCCCACTTTTGAAAATGCACTCCAGAATGCCTGTTTGTCCCCCCCACTTGTTTAGCCAAATCGACGTCCATGGATGAGGTCACTAATTGGAAAAAGTCAGTCGATAGATAAAGTCATCAGGGTTCCTCCACAGGGGAACATGAATAACTGTGCCAAGTATCATGACATCATCACAGTCCAGTCAATAACTATTGAGACATTTCAGTCAGGACTCGGGATAATCAAAGTTTTTTTATGTCTTTTATGCAGGCTATGAATGCCTGTACAAAACGAAAGAGTTTCTCCAATCTTTCAGTCTGGACCAACGTAGTGCACTGCCTGTCCAACATTGCCATCCCTTTAGACACGCAGTAAGCTTTGACTTAAAAGATGATGGAAAAATGGTTCCTTTTGAATACTTTCAGACTTCTTTCAGGCACTTTCCTCACATTTCTGCACTTCACATCTGGCTCCAAGTGTTTCTGGGGGGGGGGGACCATTCGCCCCGGCTGAAACCTGGCTTAGCTGTGTGGCTTGGCAGGCCCCGATTCTCACAACCACATTGCTTAAGGCTTCGGGAGATTAGCTGAGCCGTAGCCGCTGCCAACCGTTGATATGACTGCTGCCCATATTTACAGCAGGCTGGCTGAGTGGATGCTAAGTCTAAGGGTCTCTGGCAGCCATGACAGGTAGGTGGGCATATTCCAGCTGTTGAGTGGGAGCATGAGGAGGTGTGTGTGTGTGTGTGTGTGTGTGTGTGTGTGTGTGTGTGTGTGTGTGTGTGTGTGTGTGTGTGTGTGTGTGTGTGTGCGTGTGCGTGTGTGTGTGAGGGGGGATGGGTGCAGAGGTTAGGGCCTTCCGACGATACGCCCACCCACATGCAATCTCCCTTCTTTTCTCATTACCCCCCACAAGCCGCCGCAAACAGGTATGCTGTAAATCCTTCCGATCCAATTTATTCTGAAAGTGGGCTGACACGGAGCCTACATACCAGCTAATAGCTTTCCAGGACTTCCAACCATTGGACCAACACACACACACACACTCACACACACACACACACACTCACACACACACATACACACACGGCTAATCCACTGATTACAACAGCTGACAAGTACAGTATAAAGAATTGCTGATCAAAGGAAATTATATTAACTGGGCGTCATGTTCATTATCCGGATAGGAAATTGATTTCTCAAAATTTAATTCCAAGCACCATATCACATCTTCTTGTCTATTTAAAACGCTATTTTTCTATTTCAAATACCAAAAGTGCGATTGTCTTTCAAATTAAAGTAAACTTAAAACAACTAATGTATCAAACAAATCTTTTTTTAAATGATCAGTTTTGGTATGTCCTGTGTACGTGTTTTGCCTATTCCCTAAACGGACAGTATTGGGAAAAGCTGAAGCAGTATCTTCTTCCAGATATGTGGGGCTTCCTTTGCCCTTTTATTACATAGTTTACAGCCGATCAAGTTAAAGGATGGTCTGTCTTCCTCTGCCGTTCCCTTGTGGGAGAGGCCAAACCTCCAACTGCGATAGGAAACTAATCACACACAAGCTATAACTGCAGCAGCTCTTTCAAATGTTCACAGCACATGCTCAGATAGCTCAGAGCCTGGTAAATAAGACTTGATTTTGTTGTTATTAGGAAAAAAAACATCAAAAATGAGAGTGAATATTCAAGACAGGCTAAATAGACAGTTGACACTCATTAAATAATACAACAATATGATTAATTGAGACAACGTTATTTCTGATTCTTTTTGTGTTTGTGGATTTTGGACGTCTTTTCGTGTGAGGTGAGGATTTGTTTTTTTTTGGAACATGAAAGGGTCTTCCGTTAGACAGATATATCTAAACCTCCAAAAATCCTAGAGCTGCTTCACTGACACAAAATGAAAGTCTGTTGTCAGTGATGGCAATGTTATTTTTTTGTTCTCATTTCAAAGCCCCACTTTAGTAAAAAATAAATAAAAAATAATAAAAATAAAAATTTAAGCTAAGGGACTCAGCTCAACTCGGATTCCTCCCCCAAAAAAATCCTTCTCGACATTAATTATTAGTGGAACAGCTCCAAAGTTTGGTCTCTTGGTGATTTCACAGATGGAGGGCTTTGGCTCTTTTGGCTTCCAGCATTTACTCACACCCAAATAAGATTCAAGAATAACACTGAGTCTGTGTCCCAGACCATAGCCAAAAATCTATACATGCTGATTTATGCTTTTCATTGTTACGAGTTCGCCTCACACTTATCCCCATTGGTCTAGATAAGGTGTTCTTGTGAGATCGTTAGGGAGGATAGACCACACACTATTCCCCCCATTTTTTCGACAAATACTGTACATGAATGAGTAATGAAGTCTGGATGGTGGCTTGCTGTGTGCAGCGCAGCGTATATTTTCTGCTGTTAAACGCCTTGTTAGTGGCAAATTCTTCTACGCTATCTTTCTCTCTTTCTCTATCTATCTCTCTCTTTCTCTATCTCTCACTCTCTCTCTCTCACTCTCCCTGGCGCGATTGGAAGTAATTGTTTTCAGTATGCATCACTGAAATACTCCCAGAAAGCAATACACTGCCAAAAAAAAACACAGCAGGCACAACCGCTTCTCGGCCTATCTCTCACTGTCAGATTTGTTGTTCCGAACAATTAGTACAATTTGTCATCACTTTTTTTTTTTTTTTTCATACAACCAAATTCCATTCAGAGTTTTTTTCACACTGCATGCTGTGTGTCTAGTGCACAGTCTCGTTATCAGTGGTAGGATTTCAGGCATCAATTTAGATTGTTTTACTCCAGGCAGAGCTACTGTTGAATACAGCATGAGCAGATGTCGCTGGCCACCTTTTTTTTTGGGCAAATAAAAAGTGTCTGTGTTTTCACTTGCAGATTGAGGTCACCGGGGTGTCTTTTTTCTCATTACAAGTTTTCACAACCTTTTCCAAAAAACTTTCTGCAGAGCAACTGTGGGATTTGTACTTATATCTCCCCAAAGCCAGAATTAACCCATTTTAATACTTCTATTTTTCTACATATTCAGAGTCAGGCACTATGTGATGTCTATGGGATGAAGCAGTGGCTCATCTTCAAAAGTAAACGCCTTTGCAAAGAGTCTAATTCATTTTGCAAATATGTAATTTTTTAGCTTTGCTGCTGTAGCTGTAGACATTGATATTTCGGTCAGTAGGTCAGTCGTTCCACTGCTTTGGTCCAGACTGAAATCATTACACAAAGGTGAATGGATGGCCATACATTTTTCTAAAGGATAAACTCTTAAGACTCTCGTGATTTACTCTCATCATTCCTCAATTAGGTTTTGTGTGAATCCATCTATAATGTCTTCACAGATTTTGGACATTTCGTACAGGGGAAACGTATATATTGTACATCTAAGTTCTGCAGAACTATGTCATTTCCATCAGCCTCAGCCTTACTACATGTTCAGTGCTATGTTGTTGGACATGTACGTATGCTAACACACTCATCTTCAATGGTGATCATGGTCAACATTAAGGGGATAGTATACAATTTGTGTTACTTTCACACATTCAGACCCACTTCAGGCTATGATTAGCCACTTGTGCAAGGTGCGAAAGTAGCCGGAGTTTGACCTTTTCTCTCTCTCTCTCTCTCTCTCTCTCTCTCTCTCTCTCTATTTCTCTCTCTCACACTCTTTTTTTTCCCTTCTTGACACAACTATTTGTGATTTCTGTCAATTGTGAACAACCCACTACAACAATATGAATATCTTTCTGGAGAGTTGGTCTGCCAAAATGTTCCATTATCCCTATAATTGAACTATCATACTGTTTCTCCCGTCTTTATGATGGCCGGCTTTAAACTCTGCATAGGGCCGTTCGGATCAGATAATAAGGATAAACACGTTGTACAAACTACTTGTGCTCCAGTGTATCTCCTCTCTTACACTCACTGGATATCAGCATGTTAGCATTGTCATTGTGTGCATGTATCTCAAAACACTAATGTGCTTAACTACAACCCCATAGAGCTGATAGTGTTGAAGTGGCATTCATACAAGGCAGCTACTTCCATCGGTGTATGAGTATGTGTATGAATGGGTAAATGTGGTAAGAAATGTAAAGCGCTTTGGGGCTGAGAAAGTCGGCTAAAAAGCGCTATATAAGTCAAGTCCATTTACTATTCTGTTTTTCCTGCAAATGTAAGTAGTACAGTTGGTAGAAATGCTTAATTGTTCCTTCTAAAAATTTAACTGTCTCTTTAAAAGGAGACTCTGAATATTTTATGTTGTTATTTGAATGTGATATTTCTGTCTGGTGCGGGCTCGGAATCAGGGATCTCTGTTGTTGTGCTCGGGGTCACAGCTGAGCGCAGAGCAGCAGCTGTCTCAGACTGAACAATCCATTGGAAGACTAAAAGGACACTGCAGGGCAAATCCTGGTTCATGGCTAGATGGAGATGATCCTTGGCTTTTCAAGCTTCCTCACGAAACATGCCAGGGTACACAGGCTTTCTGCTACAGATGGCATGTCATCCATATCCATGAGGCAGAATCAAGATAGAGCCTTGTATCGGGGTTATACTTGAATGTCTGTTTTTATCATGGGCTTTATGCACCTCCTGTGATTATTAAAGGTGAAGTCGTAAGTTCTGGAGAATGCTTTAAAATCATTTTTTTGCTAAATTATTTGAATATCTCCTCACCATCCGTTACTTGAACGTACTGTGTGGGCTGAAAAAAAAACAGTGTTTATACACAGCCAAAGCTCTGTAAACGGGGGTATGTTGTTGTATATCATACACAAGCTTAGGCTCTGTAAAAAATAAAAAAATAAATTGTTAAAAAAAATCTGGTGTTCTACAGTGTAGGACACCAGCTTTTCTAAACTATTTTTTAATTGACTTGCTTATGAGACTTGTTTATCCTGAGGAAATATTCACTGATTTTGACAAAAAAAAAATTGACAACAAGGATTCTCCATAATCACTGACTGTGCCTTTAAGTGGTTGGCTAGAATGATGCTCACGAATATGGCATTATGTATCTCTTTCACTCTCATCAGGCAGCTGTTTTCAGTAAAACAGCTCCAAAAAACCCACTTTCTGCCAAGCCCCAAATGGCAGACAGACAGAGTTAGTGGCCAGCACATAGTGGAGCATTTAGCTGCACAATCTGCAGATATTTCCCTGGGGCGTTTGTCAACACCATAACAGAGCCAAAAGCAGAGTGAATATTGAACTCACATTCACAAGATGGTCACAAACACAACTCCAAGTTAACGCTAATGTCATCAGTTCATCAACCTAAAAGTTCACAATAATATGTCACTGTTGTTTTCACAGCTTGTTCAGATTGCAAGTGTCAACCATTTTCTTTACCCAACAAATGCATGTGTGTTTTTTTTTCAAAATTAAAGCACAACGTACAACATGTCTCCATCACTTTGCTTTATTCACTTGCGTTCTTACTAACGACCAATGATCATACATGCAATTGCATTGTAACAGAAAAAGCAAATATGTTATTACATAATCCAGTTTTCTTATTGGCTGGAATTGTTGCACACATTGTGTCAGATTGAGTAAGTGGGCCACACAATGTGGAAACAAACTTGAAGGCTAGAAATAATTTTTGGTTCATGCGTTCTGAGATTTTCCTTTTAAAATCTAATTGGAGACCAGTATCCAGTTCGTATTATACAACCATGGTAAAACTGAGTGACAGAGTTTTTTATTGTGCTCTTATTCGCATACAGCCAACACTGAAATTAACTGAGCCCAAAACAAATTTGTTTTAACACACAAATTAAATTACTGTTCACTTATTAAACATTTCATATATAATTTATTTCAAGGCCAAATTGCCGCAAAAAATATAATTCTGTTCGGTTGCATTAATGTAAGTGTACTTAATTTGCATAATACAGATATTCATACCCTCAAGTGAACTCTTTCTGCATAGGAGTGTTACATAAGCGACCTGGCTATTTCTTTTGATTTGATTAGTCATGATAAATCACCATAAAAATCCACTTCACTCATCTGTTTGCCCATACACTCCAGTGTGCAGAGGGGAGAGAGTGGATTCAGCTGTGCGGAGCTATAGACGACAGTGTGTGTGTGTGTGCATATATAACAGATTACTTGCAGATCAAAAGGCCAGGAACAGTCTGCCAGAGAGAAAGCCTAGCCCAAGGACACACTCTGGGGAAAAAAACTGAGTGGGCTCTGAATTATACAGAAATGAGATTGAAATGTGTTAAGAAAATAAATGTTATGCACAAACGAATAAGCATTTCTTTTGGTTCCATGTGTCTTTGGGTTGTTGTCTTGACGATCGTCCCCACGCTCTCACCTTCAAACATATTTCATACTGACTTGTTCTGCATCTCTTGACTTAGAATATTAAACACTCAGAGTTCTCCAATATGTGCCCAACTGAATACCGCTGTCGTTTGTCTTGTGTCCCCGGAAGCCGATAAAAGTGACAAAGTGTAGTTTCCCCATTCATGAGGGTGAAGGAGCTGTGTAGCCTGGAGAAATGAATCCAGCATAAGGATCAGATATCACTCTAGTTCCGTATTCAGAACAGGAGCAATTTAGTGTTGAGTTGAAATAAAAAAAAAGGAGTTAAATCCAAAGATGCATCAAGCTGTCTGCTGTTGTTTACTGATTGTTTGTAGACAAATAAACTCTTTAACAGCAGAGGACTCTCTCCTCTGTGCACTATAATCCAAACAGGCCCATCTAGTCTGTTGTAAAGTGTAATGTCTTTTTGACTTTTTACCATATTCGGTGCAAAACAGCTTACCATAAATTCAACTGTAAAAATAACTCTGACATAATGCAACCGTAAAGCTAATGCAGAGAACGAAAATACACTAACCTGTAGTATAAGAGTGAAGAATTGTAATCGACTATTTTCAGGAACTTCTTTTTTGGCAGTATTCTATCTGAACTATAATAACCAAAAGTGGTTTTAACCTCTTTGGAAAACTGAAAAAAATACGCACATAAAATATGCTGCAATGGCATCATTGTTATTGTATCGGTAAAAAGTGAGGAGAGTGTGAATTTCAGTTCAACTTTTAAGTGAGTTACAGTAGCTCTCCAGGTAACAGCTGGAGTCCTGTCAAAGGTATTGAAGACTCTTGATGCAAGAAATCCCGCACAGCACATTGCATGAGACAGGGAACATCTTTTGAGTGATCTGTCGAGACGGCTGTCTATTTCTTACTCAAGACACAGGAGATGATGAGTTTTAAAATTAATTAGCACCGCTGTGTTTATCTCTGTGTGTGTGTGTGTGTGTGTGTGTGTGTGTGTGTGTGTGTGTGTGTGTGTGTGTGTGTGTGTGTGTGTGTGTGTGTGTGTGAGTGAGAGTGTGAAACTCACATCAGTATTCCCCTCCAGCTCTTCTCGAAATTTTTCAGAGTTGGCGTGTCAAGAAGTGGTTGAGAGATAACTGACAAAACAGATACAAGGATGCTCACTTCTACTGAAGAGATGACAAACACTGTAAATAAATGAGTTAGAAAAGTGTCTCAACTTGGCAACTTTATAGACAATGACTGTTTAAGCATTTATGGTTTCATTGCACGACTGTTAAAAAAATAAACGAAGCTCAAACGCACGTCTTTCTGCCAGACACAAACGCTGATGTGATGTAACGCGTTGCATCTTTAATCTATCTTATCTCTTTTTTTTACATATTGTAGGAGCAAAAATAGGGTTATTATCTTACTGTTATTTTTCATATTTGCAGCATCTTACAAATTCTTTTTTATATGTACACTATCTATACAAAACAAATACATATATTTTTGCTTATCACTTATTGAAGCACGCTCCAATGATGCTCACCCCCTATATCCCCAGCTTCAAGGTTGCACCCTGCAGAGATTGGCAGGTTCTGTAATGACTTCCAGCTGATCCCAAATGACTGCACTGTCTGAGGGATTTGTGATGCATGTTAATCGCCAAATGGGATCATCCAAGTGGAACACAACTCCTCTGGTTAGGGAAAAACACTATAGACTGACGTAACAGCCCAAGAAAAAATTGGAAAAAATGTAATCCTACATTACCTTTGAGTAGGTGTGATTAAACATCTGTATTATTTTAAAAGAGGTTATGATTTAGCTGTGAGGAAAAAAGTTTTGGACAGATTTGTAAAAAGAAAAAACGTACGTTGAGGAGGCCATGCCAATAGTCCAAATGCCAATTATTCAGAACGCTCGACAGTCCGTCATATTTCCCATTGGACCAAAAGACCAGTGGTCATACGGTCAATTTTCCCAAAAACTAATCCAATCGTTGGATATGTATTTTCGTATTAAGAAAGAGAGTGATGTGTTGCTTTTTTAAATTATGTATGCCATAGCCTACCTTGGCTTAACTGTCTTTCCGCCAACTTCTGGATGGATTAAAATACCTTTGGTGATCTCTTACCTTTGCACTCAGAATTCCTCCAACAAGGGAAAATACAAAAAAAATCAAGGGAGCAAGACCTCGATATGACTATCCCCGACACCATCTCGACTCTCTTTTTTAATTAATTGTTATAGTTTGCATTAATTACTGCTTGTATCTTGTCCCTATTTCACAAAAAAAAACTTTTTACAGTAGTGACGCCAGCTGTCCAAAATGTCAACAGCATCAGCGTGCCAAATGTTGTGCTCATGCATCTCTTCAAACAATGTCCAGACCTCGTTATTTATTTATTTATTTATTTTTTAAGATATTTTTTGGGCATTTTTATGCTTTTTATTGATAGTGCAGAGAGACAGAGGGGGATGCCCTACCAACTGAGCTAAGGGCGCCCCCAGACCTCGTTATTTGAAGTGTTTTTCACACATCAGCAAACAAACACCCAAATCCATTTATGGCATCGTATCAGTCAACTGTTACAGCATTTAGCTTCTGTGGTAGCAATAGACATTAATCCTCAATACGTAGTATACGGCTGCCTGGCCTTCCTGTTTTACACTGTGGATTAAAGAGGACATGATGCGTCTTCAAATTGAGGTTAAGTCTAAGTGAATCACTTAAGAACTGTAATAGAACCTGTTTTGCTTTCATCAATGTCGCGAGTATAAGCTGCATCCTTTCCTGCCAACCTGACTCCAAATGTCATTTATTAAGAGATTGCGTGTGCCAGCAGTCTATACTTAAATACAATTGTTTGATCCTTGAATCATTTGCAATGTACTCCCACGCCCTGAATAGAGTTGCTACTTCAGCAGGATGGGCTTGCTCCGCCGTTGAAATGCATGAATAGGCTTTATGCTACATCCATATGGCTAAACATACAGACACTGCAATTGTGTGACCTTAATATATATTTTTCAATTTTATTGTCTTGTCTTTTTTTTTGTGCTGTGCTGTTTTGTTTGAAAGGGAGAATTCAATTTATGGAAGGTAAGATTTGAATAAACCATAAACTACAGACACTATAGTAATGTCAAATAGGCTGCAGAGTTCTGCTCTGTTTGTTTTATGTGCATCCTTGTTTATTTGGGCACTGTGGCCATGGCCCTGATCCACACACAGCCTCTATAGCGACACGTGCCAACCCACTCACATGGCCGCCAAGTCCACTCACTCTACTGGCTCTCATCTATCGTCCTGCCACTGTCTGTAGCTCATCACAGACAAGGAAAAAAAGCCTTATCGTATCCTCAAACACGGTGTACCTAAATGACATGCCCCCAGTGCATATGCGTGTCTCTTGTCCTACTTTCTTTTTGGGCTCTGTGTGTGTGTGTGTGTGTGTGTGTGTGTGTGTGTGTGTGTGTGTGTGTGTGTGTGTGTGTGTGTGTCTAAGTGATTGCTCTCTTGTACCTTGTTTCACCGTTCCCGAGGTAATAGGAATCTTGGAAAGGAACGGATGCTGGACTGATTGCCTGTTCGCTGTCCGACAAAATGCTTCAGGGGTAAATAGGGATATTTTTTTATGGAGCCTTGTTTTTCTTCTATTTCACAAAACTTTCTCCAAAGTGTTTCAGTTTGGTCATGATATTAGTCATGCCTTTTCACAGAGACATCAAAGGGCTAAAAATGCTGCCTCAGAGAACAGTTATATAATGGTAAGTACACCTCCACTGTTACTGCAAATAGCTGCAAATGTGATGATAATTGCAGCCAATTACTTCCAAGTTGGCCCCCCTTGTGTTTTTGGAGACTAGGAACCATTAGCAAGAAGGCAAATGACATGACGGTAATGATAATCCTTCTCTCTGTCTCCGGCAGGAGGTTTTCAAACAAAGACGAAGAAGACATCTAAAATGGTGGCAGCCTACATTATCTTTATTGCAACTCAGTGGGCGTTATCAATCTGCGCTACTGTTACAAGTAGGAGGAGAAGGTGAAAGGAAGGCCATTTGAGAAAGGCATACAACATGTAGCCATATTTGAAAAAGTTGATTCAGTCTGGCTTTGATCTCATCACACTTGTTGAGTCATGTTTTTAGACATGGGTTATCCACACATACGCAGGTATTTTCATAACCATATCTCTTCTTTTTTTTTGGTTTTGTCCACGCAAACATCACAGCCAGACACTAAAACCGGAATGTTTTGAGAACTCTGACCACAAGTGGAACTTTTGGAAAACAATCCGTATTATTGTATTCCTGGGGACCGAACACAAATTACTGGCCTGGCATGATGAGCATTTCCAATCGTTTTTTTTGCCTTGCTTTGTTTACAGAGACATATTCCAAAACAAAGATGTATGTACGGGATTTTTTTATTCAAACAGATGGGGGCATTTTTTTTAAATACCCATGTTGTTAGCGTCTATACATACACCAAAGAGAGCTTAATCAGTTTCAGTGAACTTCAAAAGGTTTCAATATTAATTTTTATTTACAGTAGGCTACATTTACACAGCTACAGTTGTTTCCATGTGACCAATCTTCATGCTAAACTAAGCTAAGCTAACGTTATCCTGGGTGTAGGTTCATGTTTCTATTTATTGATCTTTAATGAAATTGTAGCTTAGTTGTTCAGTGCCCCATCTCCAATACAAGTTCCCCCCAAGGGGACAATAAAGTAGAATTGGATTGAATGTACAGTCCTGAAAGCACATTTGTGTAAGCCTCTTTTCCATTACCACCTGTAATTTGATAGTCTCTCTTTAAGTGTCCATCCAGTGTTTTTGTGTGTGTCTATTTTCAATGTATGCATTAAAACGTGTGAAAGAGAAAAACTAGAGACTTGAGTATAATATGACTCAAAATGTTTTGATGTAGGCCTATAGATGAAATAAAATGCTATGGAAACAGACTAAGAGGATAAATCAAATTGAGCATCAAGGCTCTTAAGTAACGTGTGATTTTAAACATCACTCACGCTTCCACTCAAAAGCAACATTAATGTATTTGCATTTTCTGTTGCTGATTTTTTGGGAAATTCTGTTGAAGTGGTCCACACTTGGATGGAAATTCTCAGTCATTTGGAGTCACCACCTGATCTTAATCAGCCAGCACACCTGCCCCTCATTCCACTAATTAGTCATTCACTCCACTACACCTGCCCACTTCTTCTAGTCCTCTGCCAGGTGTTTGAAGTTTTTGAAGCCTTTTTGCTGAGCAGTTCCAGACACGTTCTCCTTCCGAATAATACATGCCAGCTTGTATTCTGAACGCAGCTGGTTTTTAGACCTTTGACTCTTTTCATGTCCACATGAACACGAAACTACACGACCCAGATATGTTTTAGAATATCTTTCCATATAAATAGCTATACGCATAAACGATTGAAACCGCTGACGGCAACATGCCAGGCCAGTAGGTTGCGATAATGTGTCACGTTAAACACCATAAGAAGAACATTGGGAGCATACACATTGAGCTTCTTGTTGAACAAGTTGGCAAAATTGAAACAAATTTGGAAATGGCAAAAGCACAATTCACATGGTTGTGCGCGATATATTTGTTCTTGTTTCAAGGTTCACTTATTGAGCTGGTTACAGGTATCTGTTATGCGCTCCCCCTTTTGCTTCTCCCTCCTCTTTTCTCATCCTGCAGGTGTTCCTTGTTGGGGGGTGGCGCTACTGCTACTACTTATTAAGGCATGGCCTGTGTTCCCATTGGGTGTCACACAATTGGAGGTTTTTGTCTATCCTGAGTTCCTTGGTTTTGTGCATGGAAGGCTGTTAGTATAGTTTTTTTTGTGTTTTTGTTATAAATTAGAGGGTTCGGGGATTTTAGATTAGGAGGATTTAAGTACTTGATCCGACGGTCCAATGCACGGCTGGTCCAGTCTTCCTCCACCTTTTTTGTTTTGTCAAACAGTCCTCCAGTTGTTTTGAGTTGAATTGGCATTATTGTTTAAACTTTAATTCCGGTTTGGTGTTCTTCCTTTCATGTTACTGGCCGCCGAACAACGAGCCATATGGGGTCATAAAGGGCGGCCTTAACAACCTCATCTAAATCTCAGTTGAAATCATGCATGTCTCTCGAAATATCCTTCAAAACCCCATGTAATCCTAACAATTACCATCTGTTCATTTATACTCCTTAAATCCTTTAATCTCTGTTGTTTCTGTTGATGTCGGTGTACGTCACAGGTGTCACACGAGACTGATGCAGTGTGTAAACTCATCTCACCGTTCCAGTCGGTGAAGCCGCTGACGCACACTCACAACCAACACGCACTCTGTGTAGGCAAACTCCACAAGGACAGAGAAACAGGCAGCAGCATCTGCAATTGGGAACCATAAAAGAGGCACTATAGAAACGGAAAAACCTGTGCTCCAAGGTTATTGGTTTTATAATTAGTGTGTGTAACGGCTCTCATGGTGACGTCATGACAACAGATATATGAATGCCTTCCCTGCAATTCTCCCTGGAGCCTATATGGTAGAAAGACATTAGGTGGTGTGTGTGATGGTAGAAAGACATTAGGTGGTGTGTGTGTGTGTGTGTGTGTGTGTGTGTGTGTGTGTCACTGGGTTATTACATTGCTCTCGTTTAAGAACCATTATTACCAAAAAACCTTTTAAAAGAGAAATGTTCTCCAATTTTGCAAAAGGGTAATTGTAATGGGTTTAATAGTGCAATAGTGGTGGAAAGGGCAGGGGGATATCTTCAGTGACTCACTTTCAATAAACTCTGCGACCTAAAACCAAAAGACTTTCTAAAGGGATGAGCATTGGAGCTGACGGAAACACTGTTCGCGCCTGTGGTATTCAGTGGTTTCTCATCACAGCCTTTTGCCTTGTTACAAAATACCATGCACTGATCTAAGGCGAAAAGAGTCGACAGCGATATTATTCACTGTTCATTATTAAACAAAATGCACGCACGCGCCTTCCTCGAGGCAGGATTTTTCATCTCCAGACTTCTTCCCAGACAATTTTGGTTTCACTTATTATGTTCTTATGGGACAAGAGCATAAATGTTTAATGGCGGTAACTAATCCCTGATTCTCATGAATTAGTTAGCTGTATAGTTATGCTCACTGGCACTTTTTTATTTTTATTTCTGGACCACAACTTACACTCAACAGGAACAGTGGTGGTGGCCTCAGGAGACTATTTGACAGCTAAGCCTAATGAGTTCTCTTTCACTTTATAAGACCCTGTGGAGATGTTGTGTCGTATATTATGCAACGCCAAGTGTTTCAGTCGAACAGTAAAAATTATAATGAATGTGCAATCTTGCAATTGTGAGTGAAAATGAGCGCAGTTTAGTTTGAACCAAAGGAGAGCTTCCTCCGTCTCCGTGGGATTTTGACAGTGTTGCTGAGCAGTGAAACACGGGGCCTCTCCTTTTCTTTTTGCAAATTGCCAGGTTTGCACTTTTTTATCTTGGAATATGCTATTAGATATGCAAGAGATGGAAAAACAATGCCTGTTAGCTTTCATGGTTCTTATTTGAACTTGTTTCAGCATCAAACAATGTCAGAAAATGGCCTCCCACGAAGCAAGTGCCTTCAACTGTGTATGTTTTAGATGAGCTGTCTACCGTGGGAACGTCACATAAGAAAACACTTCTATGGGGTCGTTCTTGAAAGCATAGACGACCTAGACTATATTGTCTTTTGAATTTCACTTTTCGGGTGAATCAAGATAAATAAGATGTGGAATAAAATATCTGTGCTGTCAGCAGCATGACCTGTAAAACACAAACACACACCCACACAACCACTTTCTTCTTACAAGGTCTTATTACTTCATCTCTCAGTTGCCAAGCAGAGTCTCATTGATTCACTGTGGCCTTCCTCCCCCTCTGTATGGACTGCTATTCTTCTCTGTAACCAAAGCTATACTGAACACTTTTTATTTTTTTTAATGCGATTTTCACTGGAACGAAACGGACTGCCACCTTCTGCCAGCTGCTTTGGGAAAGCTCCGTTTTGTGTTGTGATGGAGACAAGCAGGCCTGTCCCTCACCCCCCTTGTGTTTGCTTCCCAGACGCTGCGTGGGGGCTGAGGAAAAAGCTTTTTAAACAGCTGTGTGCGGACAGGAAAACACCCCCACTGTAAATGTGGCACAGAGCGGTTATATATGAGGTACTTGACAGGGTCTGTGTCTTCGTAACAAAACACAACACGATTGGAATAAAAGGTGCAGTCAGCCATTATGGAGAATGCTTGTCATCAAAATCACTTTGTCAAAATCAGTGAATATCTCCTCACGATCAGCTACCTGTCTGTACTGTGTGTGTGTGTGTGTGTGTGTGCACTGAGTAAAAAAAAATGCAGTGTTAATTCACAGCCTAGGCTCTGTAAACGGGTATGGCGTTATCTACGGCGTGGGCCCCCTTTGTTTACATACTCTTTGTTCACATACCTGTTTACAGGGCTTATGCTATGTATTAACACCAGATTTTCTTTTCAGCGCACACACAGGTAGCGGATTGTGAGGAGATATTCACTAATTTTAACGAAAAGTGATTTTGACAACAGAATCACTGACCCCACCTTTAAGGCCATTGTTGTTTAAACTTTAGGTGGATGACTACACTGAAGCCCAGCCAGCGTGCACCTTACTGCTGCCATCTGCTCCCGCTCTGCTCTGCTTCCCCTGACAAGAGTTATGTTAACATAAAATCACTGGCTAACCACTCCATGTTAACCTAGCATGGGCCGCATGTCCGCACACAGTGTGTCTCTGCCTGAATGTCAGTGAGCAAACACTTTGACATTATCACACCGTGCAGGGTGACTTTATATGACTGTTTATCTAAGCAGAACATGAGCCTGTCGAAGCGATACAGGGGAGAAATATAGAACAAAGCAATAAAAACACATATGGTTTCTTTCAGTATTCCTCAGTTATTCTTGCTATGAGTGAGTGGATAGATCTGTGGCAAGGATACTGGAATCCTTTTTTTAAATTTTTTTTTTGGCATTTTTATGCTTTATTGATAGTGTAGAGATAGAGTTGAAATGGGGCAGAGAGGGGAGTGACATGCAGAGAACGACCACGGGCTGGAATCGAGCCCGGGTCCGCTGCTGGCCGAGGCCCATGGGGGGACGCCCTACCAACTGAGCTAAGGGCTCCCCGGTTACTGGAATCCTTTTGTTATCTATATTCACATTAGATAGTTTTCTGTTTCAGAGGTATGTCCAGGCAAAAGAAAAATATTGATCCTAAAGGTTCCGCCTTATTGTTCAATTATTCATTCAGAACAATCAATCTGCGTAAATCAAACCAACTCAGTTTTCGAGCACACTTACAAAGCAGCACCACCTATTCCTCATCAAACGTAGAATCTTCAATGAGGACCACCCTGTGCTGTCCAGTCAAAAAGCTTGTGATGTTGTTATGCAAGATGACCTGGATTTACGAAACAGCTGTATCATCAATAATTTAAGATATGTATATGTGTATTTATCGCACTGCCATGTATACCGTTTTGATAATATAATGTGGGATGTAAAAAAAAATTAGCTGTTGTTCAAAGACAGGGACGCTGATGTTCGGAAACTGCCAAGAGTGCGAAAACACCACGACTCGAGAGACGCTTCGGTTATAAATCTTTCATTGTCGTGGCTCTTTTGTTTTGTGCGATTCCAGTAAAAGGCATTAAAGACTCCTGTCATCAGTGAAACGGCTGATGTTTGCAGTAAAATGGTCGACGGGGTGAGTCAACTCTCCTGGTCCCCCGTTTTGGATCACTCGCTTCCTGTCACAGCCTGACAGCCAATCCCGAGGAGGTAGGTGCTTTATGTTCATTTCCTGAACAATTCAATCCGCTGATTAATTGCTCCCCTCAGAGCGAACGGCTGAGAAGCCAGAACGCAGGCCTGCAGAAGCGTATCGGACCACAGTGAAGTTGACACTGTCTTCCCTCGCTGTAAAAAAAAAAACATGAATTTCCTTATGCAGATTTTATAGCTCAGGAGTCCGATTATGCTAGTGTGTACAGTGTAAGTGTGTTTTTTTTCTTTCGTTTGAAGTGTTTGGGCTACACACTTCTACATCAGAAACATGCAAATGCACATATGTGGAATCCAGAGTCGTTGGATTCATTTGAATAATCTGTTTCAAAACATCTCGAAATACCTGCCCACACCGCCCACCCTCTCCGGGATTCAAGAAGGACACCCAAGTGAGGGCAATTTTTATTCATCATATCTGGAAAATAAATAGCTTCATCTCATAATAATCACAATGCATCATTAGATTGGTAGCACATATTATCGACAGGAAATTAGCTAAAGTCATATTCAAAAAAACAGTTTGTGTTAAATTGTAAGGGTCCATTCGCATTTTTGCAAGGGGCTCGAGTGGAAAAAACTGCAAATCGACAAAACTTGGCTAAAAAGAGCACAGCAATGGCACATTGAGATCTGTTTTTGTTGTTCTGGAAACACCCAGGTGGCACAGGAGAAATAAATACTAATAAATAAATAAAAAAGGCATTACATAAATCAGACATTGCTGAATGAGTCACACATTTATCACAGTGTTCGTATTAAAAAGCCGGAGGGTCAAAGATGACGCGCGAAGAAAGACAAAAGCCTCGGCATGGAAAGGTTACCCACTGACATGTCATGCATAAATGATAAGGACAATGACAAATGGCGGCAATAAATATGTCGACTCAATGGCTTGCATCCTAAATTACAGCCTAATTCATTAGTCGGCTGTGATCATATTGTAAAACCGTAACAAACTTTCTGGTGTTTTGAATGCACTCACAGAAGGGTCAGCTTGTGTGAACAATTTCAGTGAGGATTGTCATGTTAGAAAAATTACAAGTTTTTTTTACAAAGAACCTCTCTTAAAAAAATATTACAAGACGATCCAAAAAGTGTCCCTGCTGGCAAACAGAGCGTTTAGTATACTCACAAAAATAAGAGAGAAAGACATAGAGAAAGAAAGACAGAGAAAGAGAGAGATCCAGAGAGAGATAGAGAGAGGTCTAATAAACACATCCTGCTTGGTGCTGTGATCAATATGTGACCCGCGTGTCAGCGATCTCAGCATCACAGTCTCGGGTTTCCTGAACACCAGTGTCCTCGTCCGTCATTGTGCTATATCGTTAAGTCTGTGCATCAGCAGCTCCTCTTTGTAAACGCGCAGTTCCCCCAAAACAACTGCTTCAGTTCAAACCAGCGTCCCAGCCGATCCTGAATACAGAATAGAAATGATTCTCCCATAGAAAGGTGCTTCTGCCTTCTCCGGCATGCGGGAGAAGTTTCTGGTAAACACTTCTCATTACACGGACGGACGGAAGGGGGGTCGGGCGGACAGGACAGAGCCTGAGTGGGGTAGTACCAGTGAAGGGCAAAGAGAGGGAATGTGTTAGTGTGGTGCTGCGGAATCCAGCTGGTCTTTTAAAAACTGCGTTACTCTCTACACCAGAGAGGTTATAAATGTAAACGTGGTGTTGTTGTTGCTGTCGCTACTGACAAAGTTGATTTGGCACTGCTCCATTCTGGCAATATCCCCCATGCACAACTCCGACAGTAACTGAGTTGGTTCTGTGTTTGTTGTGAAAATCTGTTTCTCACGCTGCCTCTCTACATTCTCCACCGGTCTCTCTTTCTCCTGCTCTTCATTTTCACTTTCATCTTCATCCTCTTCTTCTTCTTCGATGGAGCATAGGCGTGTGGCGGCGCCCGGGTTGTCCGCCGGTGGTCTGTAGTGGCACTGCCCGTTCAGAAGCCTCCTAATCGGCATCAGGGGCACGGCCTCGTCCCCTAGCAACTGCTGCTGGCAGTGCCTGAAATCGCTCTGTCTCTTGAGCCGTTTGAACTCGCTGAAGGCGGACTGGGCGTGCCGGTAGAGGCTGCGGGAGATGGCCTGAGCCTTCTCCGACTTGCTGACCAGCACGGCGTGACACCGGAGCACCACCGCCATGTTCTTGACCTGGTGTCTGTAGATCCAGGCCAGGATCTTGGGTCGGCACGGGTCGGACGCACAGTAGGTGATCCTGTTCAGGGAGTACATGTGGATCGGTTTCTTTTTGCCCGCTTTGTCGGCGCTCATGCGAATGCCCTGCGGACCCACCGACAACTTCATCTTGAGACTGTTGTCCCCGTAGTTGCTCTTTGTCCAGATCTTTGCCACCGCGTCCTGGGTGCAACCGTCTCCCTTGGCCGTGATGGTGACCACCGACCCCAGATAGCGCACGTTGTAAACAGGCTCCTCTTTGTTGAGTTCCACCTTCTGCCGTTTGGTGTGGAAGATGCTGCCCACCCAGTCCAAGGGGCAGTCGGGCAGCAGGTCTGGGCAGGAACGCAGTAAGGAGGATAGGATGGACTGGTAGGTCAGCCCGGTCCCCAAGCTCTTCGGTTTAGTTTTGACCTCATCTTCCACCAGGACAAACTTATTCCTTCTCCAGGGCAGCATGGCCAAAAGGCAGGGAGTTGGAGCGAGTGTGGGAGCTCCTCTGCCGCTGCGTACACTCTTGTCAGCTCAGTCTAAACAGTAGAGAAAGCCGGTGTGTGTGAGAGTGAGAAAGAGAGAGAGAGAGGAAAAGCTTAGGGAAGCTGCTTCTCGAACACTGTGGAGAGAGTGAGAGCTGCAAGCCTAAGCCAATCTGTTTCCCCGTTCGCTCCTCCTTCCTCTCCTCCTCCTCCTCTTGTGTTGTCTGCATCACGCAGAGCTGATCAGAGCAGGAGCTCAGGCAACCCTCAACCCCCCCCAACCCCCTCCCTGCTCCCCTTGTTTTGATTCCAAATGGCTCCCAACCAAAAGCATTATGTTTCCGTCCAGCGAATTCGAACTGAGGTACTGTGTTGTTTTTTGTTTCCGGTAAGCCCAAGGAAAGAGGGTACATCACTGTCATTCCCTCTCATTCTCTTAGGGGACTTTCATGGACTCGGGGGACTTGTTAATTTTGGAGTAAAAGTCGGATGAGTCAATAGAGCGTAAATAATTCTTCACATCTATAGTGTGACGTTCGAATGAGTCAACAGAATTATCTCTTTCAATTGGATGAAGAGACATTTGAAGCCAAAACAACAAAATGGCAACCTGGCACTTTACTCTCAAATCAATCATCAATCAATCATCAGTCTTTTGATACATGGACTCACATTGCATAACAGCTTAATCAAAAAGTTTCTACAGCCTTCTGCTGGTTTTTATCAGCGATCTTGAAGTTTGATTACTTGAGAAACTCACAACAGGCAACCCAAACTCTATAAATATGTAGGTTAAAACTATATGGCCGACTTAAAACTTCCATGGGAGTGATTCAACTAAATAATTCAAGGGTGATCTGAAGGATGAGCAAGTTTCTGGGATGTGAAATAGTTTATAAGAACTTGTCTCTAAAGACTATGTGAAGATGAAACATAAATTATGAATTTGAAATGAGCAGTCATGGTATATTTGTGCCTGAAAATGTAATATTCAAAACAGTTCACTTCATCACTAAGGACATGTATGCTTCTGAAATAGAGCATTGAAGCAAGATGATGTATAAACTCTCAACCATGTCTCCTCCAATTACATTTTCAAGTGACATGATTGCTAGGTAGTTGGATTATGTTCCACAGGAGCTTTTAAAGTACAACAAATTGGCTTAAAGTGGCTTCTTGGAACTGACATTTGTTGCAGAGAGGGGTAACATTGGGGAATATATTTTATTCCGTTTGGATTTTGAGTGGGACAACCTGTGGAGCACTTCAAACTGTATGAAACAGTGTCTGGCATTGATAGATCTAGTATGAATTCAATCAAAGTTTGCGTCCCATAATTGTTTCAGTTAATATGGAAATAAAGAAAAATTGTCCTGGCTCGTGCTTGTCTTAAGGATCGCAATGTTCATCTTTCGATCAACCATTTAATTCCATACTGAAATATCTTAACAACTAATCAAGGATTGAACTGACATCTGGTACAAACATTCATGGTCCCAAGAGGATGAAGCCTATTTCATTTGTTGATTCCCTGACTATCCAATAAGTTCTATTCGGTTGGCACAGTTGAGATAATCACAGTTCCTGGAGCAAGTATTCTATTGCAAAAGAAGGAAATAAAAATAAATAAATAAAATAGATTTTGCAGATAGTCATTCTTATTATGCTCATGAAAAAAAAACAGAACACACTGTTTGGTGGATGTTTCCCTTTAAGCATATTTGCTTCTGAAATAACAAGTAGTATAGATGAATACATTCTAGGGGATTGGGTTGATATTTCGAGTTAGAAAACATGGGTGAAAACCTGTCCTGAATTGGTCTTGAGCGTCCAAACATCTGTGTGACCGGCCGACACCGTACAGCGGGGGGCAGATAAAGTGTGGCTGCTCTCTTAGCGAAGAGGATTCTGGCGCAATGAATCAAAACGGGAATCATCTGTGTCTGCCACCGAGCAACACAGACCGAGCTGTCATGTGTGGATGGTGGATGAAGTCCTCTTGCTGAGAGGTTAGTTACTGTGGCAACACTGGTGAGTACATTTCTCAAATACAAATGAAATAATAAAAAAATCTACTTTCCGTACCACTGCTGTGCGCTGTGAATGAAGGAAAAATATGAATAGGAAATAATAAATAGCTTTTTACAGACACTATCTCGTATGTAGATGTGCTTTTCTTTAGAGTATTTAGAGGTGAAAGCGATTTTTAGTCCAGAACTATTTTTCAATTTCTCTGCTGCTCTTATCTATTCACTTTCTTTTTAAAGTCCCTGTTATTGTACTTGGCTCAGAGTGCATGCTGGGAAGAGCTTCTTTTGTAATCCAAACGCACAGCCAGAGGGTATAGGCTACTCTACGCAGCCAAAACTTTAAAACGTTCGAGAGGTGCTGAAAACTTATTTAATGTTTTGGGAAAAGTTTGGGCAATCGCCATGAAGGAGACACTGCCCCTGGAGAAATGATTAAGAGACTTTTTGCTCTCGGTCTAGTGTGGTGTGCGATGAATAAAAAGTGGGAGCCCGATCTGATCCCGGACCAGCTGCTATCTTCTTAAGCTGCGGAAGACAGTGAGATGGCCTCACAAGACAAACAGCCGCGGTCCCATAAATCACCTCTCTGCGATTTGAGATAGACACAGGAAAATTAACGTTGCAGACCCTGATATGCTAAATTGAAAGAATCCATCATGGTTTGGCCTTTAGATGGATAGATGCACATCTCCACTATCGACTCATCTGCCATCCGAGTTACCATCCCGGGCAAAGAGGGTTGTTCAATGAAATTAGGAAATGTCTCCACTCTCTTTAACTCCTGTCCTGACTGTCTGGCAGTTTACTCTTTGCCTTTAGTTAAAGTGACAAACAACGTGTTTGCAAGAAAGTAACCGTGGTTAAAAGCAATATACAATGATGTGTGTGCATACGTTCAGTTTAAGTGTATAAAGTGTATGACTGTGAAGAAGCCAGCAAAAAATAGACAACGAATAATAATGCAAACCGTTAGATTTTTAGCGGTGAGCAATGAGGACAGAGGAGTACGGATGTTACATGCAAAGTAATTAATTTCTTTTGATTTGTTTTCTCAGAGAGGGCCGCACATTTTAATAAGTCTGACTGATTTCAAGGTGAGTGTCACGCCGAATAACCAATTTATTACTTTATTACTTAATTTACTTATGTATGCGACGCACTTACCGCCATATAAACAATTGAACGTGTTTAATCTTGTTGGAAGATGAGCTGTTCCACCACGGTCAAAAATACTCAATTATACAGGGCAGTGTTATGAAGTAGGCCTGCCTATTTCGGGCTCTTGTTCATTAGCCTTTTCCGCCGGAACTAATGACGATTTAAAGCCCTCAAATGAAATGCAAATGCATCAGTGCTTCACCATGAATTAATCTTTTATTAAAACCATACTTAAGAGTCCTGCAGCCACGCTAGCAGCTCTCCAAGCCTGCTGTACTTATAGGCACAGCTGTGCTTTGAGCTAAATGCTATGGTCAGCATGCAACATGCTCTTAATTACGTGCTGATGTGTAGCAGGTTTTATGTTGATCGTGTTTACAGTATAATTTTGGCGTGTGAGCATGCTTAACTGCATTCTCTAATGAGCACCAGGGGTGTAGCACCAAACTCTCATAGTAGCAGCACTCTCATGGATCTTTTTAATTACTTTTTGAAATAACTAGACCAACAACTAACTGTATCCTACACACAGCTATGCGGTTATTAGGGCATTCACTAATTAGCTGTTCATATCACACTATATTTACATACCACATTCAAATAACATGAGGCATGTACTTAAATTTTAAAATCTCTCCGCATGTTAACCACACATTAGCTTAGACCGTTCATTAACTCTGTGTGTTGTGCTCACCTCTCTTTGGTAATAAATTAGTCAGCAGTTGATTTCCTTAACTTTCTCCTTACTTTGTATTCATTTTTGGTTCCCAGATTTCCCATTATGGGGAATTGCATGACTATCACAGCACAAGTTAGCGCTCCAGCATTAGTGGTCACTCAGTTAGCTGCCTTAAGAGGTGAGTCCTATTGCAGAGGATACAGCGTTCCATAGCATTTGTAAGGAATGAGATTGGCCTCAGAGAGCCTCCACTATTTTGCTAACTACAGTCACTCAACTCAGTCAAATTTATGTACCACATATTTGTGCACATTTTTAACAAACTCCCAGGAAACTTTAGCTCTGCTGCAGCTATCGGCTCTTTTATGTCTATGCTGAAGATTTCTGTTTGCCTTCTAACCTGTAACTTTGTCTGAATTGTGTTGTCTTGCCTTGAAAGCTTTGTTTACAGTTGCACGTCTAAAATTGGTTACAAACCCAACTCCATCTCACTCCCTGGCTCTTCATAACTACCTCTATCTCTTCAGTTGAACATACACATCCATTATCAACTCACACAGGCAGCCAAAGGTGCCAAATGTTATCATTGCGATCCAATTACTTTTTATCCCAGTGACACCCCCTCCCTCACCTCCCAAATAACCCTTCCCAATCCTTACTGCTAGGTTGTTTACATCGCTCTCCAAGACATCCTTTTATCCCGGGCAGCATATATAGGCTACACTTCTGTCTATTTCTGTCGGCCTAATTGAATCGGGCTCTCTCTTCATCAGGCTACACTTACTGAGCTTGGTGTAATCAATGAGAAGGGGCCTTTGCGGAAAAGGTCCCGGCTCTTAGATGGCTGATTTATGGCTCTATGTGAGAGTTGCAGCGCTGCAGCCCAGTGCGTTGTAAAAAAAACGACATAGAAGGGAATGATGACGGAAAGGGGCTACTATAGGCTACTGTGTTCTTCATACATCAGTCTGCTGCCAGAGATAACACACATTCACTCTATCCAAAAAAAGATACACAATAGGGCTGCACGATTCTTGCTTAAAATGTGAATCACAATTTTTCTCCTTCAATAATTTATATCACGATTCTCTCATACACTTCTTGTTTTTCCAAAAAAAAACATGTACTGACACTAAGGAACCCTTGAACAACATAAAGTGCTTGACTTCAACTTAAAGGCTCTTCTAACATAAAAACAAAAACAAAACAATTATTTTACAACACTTAAATGCTGCGGAACCTAAAAAAATACAATGTAAAGTAAAACATTAAAAAAAAAACTAGCACCTAGTCCGTTTGGACAACCAAATACTGTATTTAAAGCCAACAGGATCAACATAATCAGAATCGCCATCATTCAGAAATGACATTGCATAGATATAGGAATCAAGATCACAACAATTTCTTATGATGAATGAATTGTGCAGCCCTAAAATCAAATAAAAAATCAATCCTTTCAGCTGAAGTAAGTTCTGTGTTTAGAAAAAAAGGAAGTATACAAGCCTCAAGGGACGGAATGGAATCAATATCATCTCATTCCCGCATTATAGATTCAGGCTTGACTGAATACATAATGCAGTTCCAGTGAATCATAGTTTAATGAACAGGGGAGAGCGCAGGACATTAGATATGGGATGCTCGTTCCTTCCTTTAATCAGGAAAACGGTACGTTTACAGTGGACCAGTGGGTCAACTCCCCCTCGTTTACTCCTGTCCTATATTCCATAGGGAAAGTGCTACGCTACAGTAGGTGATTTATTAGTTTACATGTAAGGTCAAAGAAAGAGTAAGAACCAATTAGAAGGTCCAGATTCAACATAGGAGCCAATTAGTGCAAGTTAATGTGAATTTAACATCAAATCAGTGTTTTGATCAGTATCTGGACTAGTAGAACTTAAAGGAAAGGTTCAACATTTTGGGAATCAAATGTATTTGCTTTCTTGCTGGTCGTTATATAAAGAGAAGATAGATACAACTGTCTGTTGGGTACATATGAAGTTACAGTCAGTTAGCTAACGGCAACAAAATATGCACACAAAAACTAATGTAAAAATTTCAATTTGTGGTTTCACAGTGACTATTTCTTTGCAAGCAGTGACTTCCTGTGTCCATTAGGAATCCCTAAACCTGGCGAGGCAATACTCTGATAGAGTAGTTTTTTTTTTTACGTCTACTTCATTAGTGAGCTTTAGAGGCATTGGCAGGCAGATTCTGTTTTGTTACTGTGATGTTGTAGGTTACCATATGAATGAGACAAGTGGACAACTGTTTATCAGTACTGATGCTTTTTCTCTGGGATAGAAGTACATGTCTGACTCGTTAATGTACATACGTCATGACCAATACCATATACGGCAGTGTCGCAAACACTTCGGTTACTGTTAAATGTGTTCAGGTCATTTTAAAGGGATACTTTGACATTTTAAGATTTTTTTTTTTAAATTAAGTATTGTCAATGTTTAAGAGCACATTTTGGGGATGGCTACATTCAAATTTTTCATAAAATATACACTTTCATAGAAATACACCATTTTCTGTCCTCTCTTCTCACACTGTGATAATTGGACATTATCTAATCTCTTTACATTCAGTATCATTACCATCATTAGTCTCATCCTGTGTTGCAGATAAATGTGTTACACGCTTGAAGCTTTCAAGGAGAGCACAAGAGGCGCGCCACAATGCAGTCTGTGCCAAATTGCTTCATTATACATCCAGGGCTCTTGTTGAGTAATCCTCAGAAGGATGCCAGGCCAGCTGATTTCAATATCTCGAGGAACTGATAGTTTTCCAAATAATGTGTGTTTTTTTTGTGTCAGTGGAAGGATAATATAGGACTGTATGCCAGGACAGAGCTAAAAAGAGAAAACTGGAGAAAAAAATTCTTAATCGTAAATGGGTTTTTAGATGAAAGGCCGGTTGCTTTTGAAGTTGCTGTCCAAATGCCCCCAAGAAACCTTTTGATCTCATCTTGATATTGAATGATTGAGACTCCTGGATTCAGTTAAAAAAGACTTGCAAAATAATGCCATATCTTTGAACTTTGAGACAGTTAACTTTCTCTGTTCCAATTGCTAAGTATGAAAAATATGACATTTTAAAAGTTCAAAAGGTATAGCCTACCACTTTGCAGCATAGTAACAATTTCATTTCATGTTTTATTTTATTTTTTATTTTCAACACTTAACAACGCTGGCATTTAAAAAAGGAGCTCACATGCTGTCATTTCAACGTCTGGTGCGGTAAATTCGGCACATTATTACCTGAAATATCGGTGACTCTTTATGTGGTTGGGTGCTCTTGCTGTATAATTGGATTCAGTCTGGGATAGTTTGTCTGGATATTGCACATGTAGGTCATACGCTGCCAGGCTTATCTGAACCAGTCACAGCATATTGTCACCGTTTCAACTCTGCACCATCAAAAGAGACACACCATGTTCTTCTCGCCTCTTGTACTCCTCCCAGAAAGCTGTGGCCTCCATCTGCTGCCACTATTCCCGGTGTGCCTGTGTGTGTGTGTGTGTGTGTGTGTGTGTGTGTGTGTGTGTGTGTGTGCGCGTGTGCGTGTGTGCGTCCGTGCGTCCGTGTGTTCCGGGCTCTGCCATTTGAATCGGAAGTCATTTTTTGACAGACACAAATATAAGTGTAGGAGTTTTGAGTGGGCAGAAGGGTCACTGGGTCCAGGCGAGGTAGACTGTATCCACAAAACAAGGTGACTAATGCTGAGTACAAGGCTTCAGGATATTTATGTTCTTTTGGCGGGGTTGAAAACAAGGTTGCACCTTTTTTTTCCCCGTTCAGATGCAAGCGGCAAAATTCTGGAAAGCCAATCATTCACATGTCAAGTTGATTATGTCAGACGGCTTCACCCCGAGGAGTTTTTCTTTGGCAGCTACTCCTCTCACATGTTTTTTTTTAACCTGTTAAAATCTTAGAGAAGGGGATATTGAAATAAGTTACAAATAGGTCGTAGTTAATGTCTACTTAAAACATTTCATTGGTAAATCTGATGTTATATTGAAGTCTTTTCGGGGCCCTGTTCAAAGCCAGTGCTCTGTTTTTAAAGAGAATCGAATGTAAAGTCAGAAAAATAAAAGGCCCCAAAGAGGATGATTTTGACCGGCTGATACAGATCATTGATTCATCAGATTTTGCAAAAACTTTGCCTTTGCGATTTCTCTCCATTCCTTTACATTTGTAGGTCTAACACTGTCTCTATATTCTGGTCAGGTCTCCCTCTGCTGCTGTGTACCTGCATGTCAAAGTAGTCTTTCAACCTATTTTACATACACATTTTCAATTTATGCATAGAGTAAACATCATCACCACAACCTGCAATTAGGCGACAGTTAAAATGTCATTCTGCGGAACACGGCGAATATGTTATCCCCCTGTAATGTTACCTGTATGCATTGGGTGGAAGCGTCAAATTGAAATTGTGGACATGGTGACAAGCATCATTTCGCAGCAAATGTTTGATTATTATTCCAGTCTATTCAATATGTAGGCTATAGTTATTTTCTATCTTTTGACACCTTTAGTGTATGTAGTTGTACGCTGGCTCAAACAACATAGAGATTGGCATAGAGACACTGTTTTATTTCAACCCAAGTCTATTCTGCTTGCTCTGACACCAGCTATCTCTGCCTGAAACTGCTGCTTGTTTACTCCACAGTTCATTTTAGGGTTATTGGCTCAGAACACTATGCACTACCGGGTTTCAATGGATGGCAGTGAGGCTTATTTGACAGCTAGTGGAAAGCAAATGAAGAATCGGAAATGGTTTGAGGCATGAAGTATAAAGCCAATATGGAACAGCTTCTTTATGCCCCTAGTTTTTCTATGTAGGTTATACAATCTACTTATGCTAATTTATAAAAAACAATACCATCACTGGTATATATTCTCCATATATGGATACGTATTGCACTAACTGTAACTCAAAAACTGAAATTTTAATGAAAAGATTTATCGTTCTTTTTATAAATGTTTCTGGACAGTTTTAGTCCATGTTTGCACTGCATGAATTTTAAAAGAGCATAGTTGACAACAGCATTAGCCTTTTGAAAAGTTTTGAGAAGAAAATACATGAAAAATATGATGCAAGGAGACTGTGTAGAGAGGAAATGTATAAAAAAGGCAAATTCAGTAATTCCGTTGAAATAGGGTCCATGTCAAGAGATGAGGAGCAATCCATCAAAACAAAATGCCTCACCCAATCGACTGAAGTCTCTGGTATAAATCTAGTGACTCACACTCTCGCCTTATGCTTTCTGACAGCATCCAATCACTTACTGGGATTGTTTTGTTTTTTTTCTCTCTCATTTCTATTCAAATGTAACTATGTGCATTATAAGTAGAGACCCAAAAGTCATGGTTATAAGGTTGGAGTCAGAAAACATGATTTGTATGCAGCCTGGCTGAGAGGGTCAACCCAGGGCAAGGAAGCCGACGCACCCTCCTGGTGGCCTGTGCGTGCCCCTTCACATTTGTATTGGTTGTAATCCGTATTCATTTCACCAAAGCACTCGCCCCACGTCCGGTCTGCAGTGACTCAGGAATGATTTTTTTTTTTGTATTTATAAAGCTCAATTCAGACACAAGGATGTGGAAATGGAGTAATTGGTCAAATGTTCATTTGTCTCTTGCACCATTTGTATCTATGAATTAATATACACAGTAATCAGAAACAATTATATTCCGTTGGGCACAGGTGTAGCTAATAACATAAAAAACAAGCTCACGGATGAATAGTTCTCCTAAAGGGAACAGAACTGTTAATGTTAGATGAAACATTTGTGTTTTTCCTGCTTTGACACAAGTAAAAAAGGTCCCAATCCATACTATTTGCATACAGTAAATATGTAATAAATCATCACAAAATACTGTTTGTAGACACAAATGCTAAAGGTTTTATACAAGACCAATGTCTTGTAACAGAGTTCTTGTTCTCACAAGCAATTGGGAGGTTGCTACTTTTACAAAGTTCTTTATTTTCCTTCCTGCACTAAGGAGACAACATTTTGATTTAACTGTGACTGATACTATTAAAACAAAAATAATAATAATAATAAACCTTATTTGTGTAGCACATTCCATACACACAAATCCACTGATTAACATTTTAAAGGGGCAGTGTGTAATTTGACATCATCAAGAAAGTTCTAGAATGCAACGCTCCCTGGGTAACCCCAACCCTTTTGAATAATAACAGAAGCTACAGTGGCCTTCAAGGACAAGAACAATTCTACATTTTAAACAATGCACCCGATGACATTCCAAAAACATGGATTCCTCCATAAGACTTGCCTGCTCAATGTACAAAATGTAATATTAATATTTGCAATTCTCCGCTCAGGAGGATAATTCAGATTATTGGCAGAGGTGATTTTACACCAATGAGGACATATTTATGAATGAGGATATCGATTTTAGCTAATAAATTACTTAAAATGTTACACAGTGTCCCTTTAAAATAAAAAAATAATAAAATCAGGTAAGATCAATTATATTAAAAAGAATATAAAAATGTTAGATATACAGTGCTTAGAGTGATATCAAGCCATTTATAAGATAAATGTATTAGAAAATGTATTAAAGGTCATACAAAAAGAAGTCTGCTTATTAAAGTGGAGTTCAATCAAATATACTGAGCTTCCCTAAAAATTAAAAATCCTTGAGTTGATGTTTCCAATAAATGATTCTGCAGCGCCACTCAATGGCCGGGGGGAGTATTACACGAGAGGACCTTCACTCTTAATAACATTGATCCGTATGGTATGGTGGAGACACGTAGCTGCTGTAAAACCCCTTGACGTTGACGGTGTGTGACATAGCCTACAGGTACGACAACAAACTGCTTTTGACACCAATTACAAGGCTTTGTAACATGACAAATACAATATCTTATTGAACACAGGTGGCTAAATTGTGGCTGAAGCGTCTCGAGCTATAGCACATTGCTAATGTTGGTTAGCTCGTGAGCTAAAAATAAGGAAGTGTGTGACACTGAGAAATGAAAGCTAGTTTGCTTGTGACGTATATATGCTTTACACATAATAATATAAAGCAAATTAATTTAAACGCGAAATTGAATATTATGACATTGTCCTTTGTTATGTAGCGTTAGTATCGAGTTATGTTGTGTTTACTTTACTGTCAGATGGGTATCCAATCCATTAATGTTTTATAATATTCAGACCCTGTACTTCAGTATAAGTAGTGATGCCACATAAACAAAATGCATTTTTTGAAAGTACTGTATTATATAAAAAGAGCTAAGGGCAACCAAATGTGTTTGTTTCCACTCTCCCCTATAGGAAAATGTTGATTTTTTTCTCAGTTTTTTCTTTGTCTTTTGGACTGTTGGTTGGATTTAATGACACATTTTAACATGTTGCTCAGGGTTGGACTGAAGGGCATTTTATGACATTTTGTTAACCAAGTATCTTGTGACTTGAGCCAAGCTGATTATGTTTAGATGAACTAATCACTAATAACTCTGATGTTGATGAATGAACAGGAACAACACAGAGAAAGTGAAAGTAGGATACCATATTATTACTCATATCAGTATTTATTGCAACATTTTATTGTTGTAGGCTGCAGATTGAGAGCTATGCCATTTAACATTCATACTTCTATCAATCTTCGACAACGCTTTGTATTTCATAAAATTAATACATTAAATTACTACTAAATCTGCATTTCTCATTTGTCACCACAGCACTGCATGCTGGGAATCCCAGGATGGACTCCAGCGGGAAAGCCTCGACCGCCCAGATCGTGGTTCTAGCCACCAGCTCGGCTCTGACTGCACTCTTCTATTCTATCTACAGGAACAGAGCTACAACCGTCGCCAGATTAAAGGTCAGCACCATCTTGTCTCTGTCACGGGAATGTCAAGGGGCCCTGTGGGAATCAATTTGCCTGTCATTCTGCCATGCGTTAATAAGAAATGTTCGTTTTCAACCCAACAGGAAGCTAAGAAGGTCTCCATTGACCAGGATCTGAAGATCTTACTCTCTGAAACTCCTGGAAGATGTGTCCCCTATGCCGTCATAGAAGGTGTGTCGGGCTACCTTTGAAACCTTGATTTAGCTGCTGTATTGTGGATCGCATTTTTTACTTATGCAATACCATACAGTTTATAACACTAGAATTTACTATGAGTAATTCTAACACTATTTTAACACATGGTCTTATTTATCACACACATTGCAGGCGTGGTGAAATCCGTGAAGGAAACTCTGAACAGCCAGTTTGTTGACAACTGCAAAGGTGTGATTGAGAGACTGACCCTGAAGGAGGAGAAGATGGTGTGGAATCGCACCACTCATCTCTGGTAAGTCATGCAGAGAGAGGGTCCAATCATTCTGAATAAAGTGTACACAGTCAGGAGGTATGATGGAGCTTATGTGCCAGTTTGGTGCTATTGTGTTCAAGACCAACTACAATGAAATTGCATAGTTGAACCCATGTCGACTGCTGCATAAACACTATATATCTAATGTGTAAATCAGATGCCCTGTCATTTTCTGCCCAACATAAGAGCAACTAAACTTTAAAAAAAAACCCATATAAGCCTTTTTCATAAGTCTCTCTTTTTCATATCTAACTTAATCTACGATCAGACTGCAGGCAAAGTGACCCAAATCGGTTTATTTATTTATGTTTGCTGCATATTGCTCATATCATGACAGTGTGAACAGCACAAATCCCATGGAATATTATCTTTTCCATTTATTTTGTCAATGCAACGGATTCATGCCACTTTTACAAATGTAGATAATAGTAGCAGCCAGGCTTAGACGGATGTAATTAAAGGTCTCCCTTGGCATCCTAAAATTTTGGATTATGTTTTTTTCCGTCAGCCAAATTCCTAGCTCAAACTCCGCATTCACACACACACACACCTCCATAAAGAAGTAGCAGCCATAGCTCCACAAAAAGCAACAATTAAAAAACCATTGTCTTGTCCAGCACTTCAGCTTATATTGAACAAGCAACAAAATAAACATTCACTGGTAAAGATTCAAGTCAGATTTATTGAAATAGCCAAAAAAAAAACAATTGCTTCAGGGGGTTTACTTAGCTATTAGATAGATAGCTAATGAACTGCCAAGCTGCAGCATATTAAATTAAACGTTTCTGCAAAATTACACAGACACAGACTCACCCCTCCATCTGCTGAGAATAGTATTTATTATATTTCCACAAAGCCCATTCTTATCAATGAAATAAAGTTCAATATGTATTTCTGCCATTATGTAGAGACGACCATTTATTGATGAGTCAAGATAATAATTGTTTGTTGCAGCCGTACACAAATGATTAATTACTATGAGTTATAAGAATATTGCTCTGAGGATAAAAAAAAGTTAACTATGAAAGTCAAAGTCAACTTTATTGTAAACTTCTGCAATTTGTGCTCTATCTATCTATCTATCTATCTATCTATCTATCTATCTATCTATCTATCTATCTATCTATCTATCTATCTATCTATCTATCTATCTATCTATCCATCCATCCATCTTTGTCTTTGAACAGGAACAACACGGAGAAAGTCATCCACCAGCGCACCAACACCGTCCCGTTCTCCCTGGGTTCTCTGGATGACGACATCACCTCGGCGGTGCGTGTGATGCGCCCGCTGGACGCTGCAGAGCTGGACCTGGAGACCACCTTCGAGAACTTCCACCCCACGGTCCAATCCTTGACCAACGTCATCGGGCACTTTATCAGCGGGGAGCGACCCAAGGGCATCCACGAGACGGAGGAGATGCTACGGCTAGGCGATAACGTCACCGGTGTGGGAGAGCTGGTCCTGGATAACAACTTGATCAAGCTCCAGCCTCCCAAACAGGGCTTCCAGTATTTCCTCACTCGCATGGACTATGAAGCCCTATTGAGGAAGCAAGGGAATAGCGTGAGAGTGTGGCGGATTCTGGCGGTCGTGTTCGGTGCGGCCGCTTGTTCAATGCTAGTTTACATTCTATGGAAGCGCTACGTCCACCACAGACAGAGTAAGAAGGAGAGGAATATGATGGAGGAGTTCAAGGAGGTGCAGAAGAAGCGAATGCGTGAATTAAACGTGGAAGAGAGCAGCGTGACGCCCACCAGCTGTACAGTTTGCCTCAGTCGGGAACGCTCCTGTGTGTTCCTGGAGTGTGGTCATGTGTGTGCATGTGCCCAGTGCTACGAGGCCCTGCCAGCACCAAAGAAATGCCCCATATGCAGGTCCACCATAGACCGGGTGGTGCCCCTTTACAACAGCTAATGTGGGACTGGGATATATATATAGGAAGGGGAAAAAGGGGAGATATTTGAACTTTTTGTTGCACTTTTTTGTTTTTTGATTTTGAACTCTCATAGATGAATGGTAGGCATCATGATGTAATCACATCAAATTTGTAAATCAAATTAGTAAAATCTAATTCTATCTAATTCCTTCTATCATCTTGAGAGAAAATTAGATTTCTTCGTACTTAGGCACTGACAGTTAAATGAGACTCATCTTGGACCTGTGTCTCCATGACAATCCATCTTAAATTAAGAGCTTTTACTAAACTAAGTGGGAGTTTCTACAAACATTGTTGAGATTTCTTTTACCCCAAAACAACACTTAAAGACCTTCAGAATAAACTTTAAAGTAACAAAAGGGATTGGACTGTAAGTTAGCTGTAATATATGAAAATAATAGGAGCCAAAATATGGTGCAACAGTTACACATCATTTAACTGTAAAAATTACAATGCAATGTTTCACAATTGAAATCATTCAATGTGAAACCACAGCTTAATGTGCAATGTGCTAATTCTGCCAAAAGTCTGGTGGAAGTAAGTTTTTTTTTTAAAGATATTTTTTGGCATTTTTATGCTTTATTGATAGTGCAGAGAGACAGAGGTGAAATGGGGCAGAGAGGGGAGTGACATGCAGAGAACGACCGCGGGCGGGAATCGAACCCGGGTCTGCTGCTGGGCCCGGCCCGGGGGGACACCCTACCAACTGAGCTAAGGGCGCCCCTGGTGGAAGTAAGTTTAGGAAATTGAATTCTAATACATTTTTGCTTCAGGTTCAAGTATGTTTCTGTAAGTTTGATTCATTTGCAGTTTGAAATGGGTTATTCATTTTGAATGTCCTTCTGTCATAATTGCTTTTTATAATCTGTGGCAAACATTTTCACCAGAAATATAAAGAAAAGAGATGAAAATGTAACATCACAAATTCTCAACTAGAAGAAATATATTAGGCAAGGAAACAGAGAAGACGATGACAACAGAAATGAGAAAATCAAAAGTTCAGTTGTTTGTTTTTTGGGGAGTTTTTTTTTACATCGTCATTCATCAGTACAAGGTAAAACTTTAAAAAACTGAAATGCTTAAATAAAACATGTTCTTCCTGCAAGTTCTGTATCTGCTTACAACAAGACACTATTTGCCTTCACTCTTGTAATGTATCTGCATTTTCCTTTTTTAAAGAGGACCTATGATACTGTTAGACTTTTATGACCTATAAATGTTGTTATGATTTATAGTCAAGTTTAACCATAGTAGCTTATCAAATAATTACGTACATGCATTTAGACGTATTCCCTGCTTACCGTCTGGGGTGGCTATGCAGAGCGCTAAACACTAGGGCAGCCGGTCGAGAAATCATGTGTTCAAATCGGTTCAAATTTCCGGGTATCGTGTCGTCACGTTCTCGGATGTTTCCATGTATGGTAATGCTGCTCAGGCAAGCTCCGGCCATGCCCCCACCTTCTTCTCTCAGAAATCTCCCCGCGTGCTGCTGGAAATGTTCCGGAAGGAAGGTAACCAATCACAACGGAGTGGGGTTTGCAGGAGGGGCGTGGGGGGGAGGGGCGGAGAAGCTCAAAGCAGTGTGTGGAGCAGACTGCTGTGCTCGCTAGGGTGAGAGGAAGAGTGTCCCGAAAATCTACATGTTTTTTTGTGATGTGATTCGTGTCAGGTTGCTCTATTGCAGTTTTTAACAAGAAATTAAGACCAGAAAAGTAGTATGATAGGAGATCTTTAATGTCACAAGCTTTTGGGAAACTTCTAAAACCGCTTAGGAAGTTTTACCGGATCGATTTTTACCCAAGATGCATCTGTGAACAGGGGCCCTGCTCGTTCTCAATCTTTACATTTGATTTGGAAGTGTGTGCACAGACTGTTCCCAATCATTCTTAATATTTGAAGTTGGGATTTAGCTTCGGTAAACCCTTGCTGTACACTTAAAGATGTCTTCTGTGTAGAGAGAACAAGGCAGAAGACATTATTGAGTCTGAAGGGTGAGTTGTGGTGGTGATGTCATAATTACACAAGCTTTAGTCTGGTTGTTCATTTGTTCTGTATCAAAGGAACAGTCCGACCTTGTGCTTCAGCTTTACAGTAAACTGAGAAAAATGGCAACACAAGTAGAGCTCCTTGAAGAGATACTTTAAAAGGGGCAACCTCTGTACCATCACAGCCACCGATTGTCGGTCTTTGAACTTGATTTTCCGGAGACATTTGCCAAAATCACTGTCTATTTTCAACTGAAACCTCAATAAAGACAAAGTAATGTTGACCAAATACTGTGGAAAACTGATTATTATTACATTGTCACTGTTATTGTGTGTGGTTTTAAAGACAGCTGTTAGAAGTAGATGGAGAGATGAATTTCTACACAGTTTATGCCACTTTTATTTCAAATGTTCACTTTGAAAACCTTGATGAAGGAGATGTCAATTTGTAATGGCGTCCTCTGAAAAATCCAGTAAACAGTTCACAACAGTTAATATAAATGGCTTTCTTTTATTTTAAAGAGAAGAAGATGGAGATGGATATTTTCTGCCAGGAGAGGGAGATGTCAGTCTGTCTGTGAGGGAAGGTCTCAGATTCATGACTTGAAATCATGAATGAGAATGGATAGACACGGAAGATGTGAAGCCACATGTTGCCCCCAACACTAGCTAATTTACTGTGCTGAGTTTGATGCTGCTTTTACATTCAAATATTCAGAACAAAAGTATTTTAAATGTCATTTAATCCAAAGGCAGGTTACAAGGGATCTGCCCTTTCAGAAACATTCAGATTGTCATTGTTTCCGTGGTATAAAATGAACCATTTAAGCAGCTATTTCATTGTGATCCAGACCATTTTTTTTTTTTTTTTTGTAATGTCAAGTCACTGAGCAAGGAATAAAATCTTTATTTTTATAGTTAATGGTGGAGTCAGTAAATCTGGAGAACACAATCACTTCAGTCAAAATTAAATTAATTAAAATGTGTCAGCTGAAGAGAAATCTAGTGTTAATACACAGTCTAGGCTCTGTAAACGGGGCATGTAGCTAGCTTCTGTTGGCACCTTTGTTTACATATCAGTTTAGAGCGTAGGCTATGTAGCTGTAGCAAATAATGAGGAAATATTCACTGTGTTTGAAAAAAACAAACTTTCACCAGAATAAAGCATGTTTTCAGTACAATTGAAAAGCAAAGACTGGAGACGTGAGAAAAAAGGCTTAAGTTTGATTCGATGTGAGACCGGCAGGGTTACATATCTGGCTCCATAGGAGGTCGTCTACAAGCAGTTTGAGCACACACACACATACCTTTTGTACCTTAAACATGGTTTTGTATCATCCCACATAATGCCATGAAACCTCATTAAATTGGGACCTTGGCTTTAGCAATGCATTATTATTCAGCGGTTTGCCCACAGACAGATATCCATTCTCCTGGTGTGAGTGTCTGAAGGAAGCCGAGCTGAATATGTCTTCTAAACAGACTAATCAATCTCGAAGAGCACTATGCACTACTTTCTGTTGGAAGTATACGGTATTGATTTGACTGAAAACACTTTACCATAAGGCTGTTACAAATACAGTGAATGGCAATAAGTGCATTTCCATCCTCTTGTTTTTATCTGCATTTTAAATTTGACCATCAAAAAAATATTTATATAGGGGAGAGTGGCCTAAGTTGTGCGGTTGGGGAAGTGTGCCATCCCTTGTTTCTAGAAAACCATAGAAGAAATTGGAAATGTGACCACATATTTAAGAAGAGTCATCCATTTGACTCATCCTGTAAAGAAAGGAGAAACATAGAATAAGATATAAGCACATTTAAGCCTTTCAAAGTAAAATTTCCATGATCATGGTTTTTTGATTATTGTGTCTGAATAATTATAGACACGTTTGAAAACATTTGACACATGTTTTAGTGCTTTAGTTTGCTACACTTTGTGTCTATATAGTTAGCACGATGTCAGCCCTAAACTGCTGCATCATGCCTATTATCCAAAATTCTGGGGTTGGGGTGATTTGTGCCAAAGGGCCTATGTGAGTTATAAGTAAGTAAGTAAGTAAGTAAAATATATTTATAAAAGCACATTTATGACAGTTTGCACTGTCCAAAGTGCTGTACAAGTGCATTCAGTAGATAAACAATGAAGGTAAAATAACAATAACAAAAATAAAAGACATAAAGCCCATATATCCACAAATATAAACAAAGATAGTAGTGCAGAGGTAAGATAGTTAATGGGGAGGAAAAACCAGGGTGTAAAGATGGGTCTTGAGCCTTGATTTAAAGGCAGAAATGGAGGGGGAATCACATTTGTCAGGTGGCAGTCACAAGCACGGAGCAACTAGTGCGAAGTACATTTCTGAGAGTTGTGCCAGTGGCATGGCTGTATACGCTGGTCACCAAAAAGAAAGTGATTGTCTACAGTAGCTCAGAATAGACTGACATCTCCATTCCACTTAACGACACCACTGTTGAGAGTTCAGATGGCCAGAAAGATGATAATGGTGACTTTGTCATTGTGAGCTTTGCAGGCAAAACCACCTAGATCTGCTAGGCCTTGAAAATTGACCTTCAATCTTTGTAAAATATTTACTTTAAATAAACCTTAAATAGTAATTGTCTTATGGATTTGTCTTGCATTACAGTTTATGAGATATATATCAATGGCACAATTTACCCCATGGTATTCTCTCTTGTGGCACATACACCACACCGGGGGCAAGTTGTGCCACAAGACAACTTTTTTTCCGAAAGCTATATTTCTTAAACAGTTTATTCCAGATCCAAAGTTTTTATTGCCAGGGATGCACAACATCCTGAAATATATGTACATATTTGAGTTGGAGACATAACTGTCAAGGCCTCACTTTAAAATCACTTTGAGTAAAAAGTTGCACAACTTAGGCACACTTCCCTAAACGCACAACTTAGGCCACTCTCCCCTATAGTACATACTCCAGCTGATCATAAACATTATGTAGTTAGTATTCAGTATGCTACAATTGGGACGTAGGTTTACCTTTTTTTTTATTTCATCATAACTTTGCGCCTTGAACTTGCCTCTTGCTTCATATACGTATCCGTCTCATCACTGGCTGTTTTCACTCTGAACCATCCCTGAGTCTGGTGGTGCAGACATGGGGCTTCAGGCTTCATTTGTGGCTGGGCAGATGTGGGTCCTTAATGATCATTAATGATTCTGACGCCTTCATGGATGGCAGCTCCTTCCTGGTGAAGTGCTGTGCAGTTTTCACCACCCTCTGTATTTACCTCGCTGGAGATCAAAGTGATTTAATAGTTATACAAAGATTAGTATTTATTCGTTAAGTTAATCTAATATTATACGTACACTATATATGCTATAAAGATAAGCATGTTGGCAAATTCATGTTATGATACAGGCTGAGTATAGAAGTTCTGATTAAATGTTATGTTTTTAAACTTGTAAAGTGTGTGCCCGTCAACACCAAACGCATAATATCAACTTGGAAACGGAGATTATTCTGAAGGCTCAAATGTCCAGTTTAGCCCTTTATATTAATATAATTTTTAAATGCCTAAAAACTAAACAAATATGATGTGGATGTGTAGCATCAGTAAAAGACTCTACTACTTCTTGCTGTAGTTTGGTCTGGCTTTTGCGAGACTTGTAAAAGACCAATGTTCTATGCAATCAAACCAACATGTAAAAGATAAAGTGTTATATTGTCAGTGCACAGTATTTTAATCCTCATCACAACCTGCTCTGTAACCATGCACACCTCTTGATCACGCTTGTGGACGCTTGTTAATTTGGTATCATGGCAACAATTCCCATATGTTCCATTCATCATATATGCTCGTTTTAACATTTTCTGACAACCTGTCTGAACCTGTTAGAAGGGTCAGCTTTCAAATTGTTGTCGGCAGATGTTTACCGTAAGCTCTACTACACACTCAATGAAATCATGCAATGTAAGCAAATATGTCACTGGGGAATACATCACCTATGTACTCAGTATAAAGCAGCAATATTATACAAACTGCTCTTTCACATTGTGCTTCAAACATGAAAGGAGCAGCCCTGGTCCAACACCATGGAAACCCCTTCAGTCTGGTCGTGTTGCTTTTATCAGCAGGAGTGACAGCAAATTAAACATCAAAGACATTCCCGCTATTATTCCCCCAGTTAAGAGTTGTTTTGAATTTCAATGCCACGTGAGTACTACTGTTTGCAAGAACTGCCCAATAAGAGCTGTCGTGCGCACAGGGCTTACAGGTGAAACTCGAAAAATTAGAAATATCGTGCAAAAGTTAATTTATTTAAGTAATTCAACTTTAAAGGTGAAAATAATATATTATACAGACTCATTACATGCAAAGTGAGACATGTCAAGCCTTTATTTGTTATAATTGTCATTATTATGGCTTGCAGTTTATAAAAAACCCAAATTCAAAATCTCAGAAAATTAGAATATTACATAAAATCAATAAAAAAAGGTTTTTAAATACAGAAATGTCGGCCCTCTAGAAAGTATAACCATGCATATGTACTAAGTACTTGGTTTGGGCCCCTTTTGCATGAATTCTTGCCTCAGTGTGGCGTGGAATGGATGCTATCAGCCTGTGGTACTGCTGAGGTGTTATGGAAGCCCAGGTTGCTTTGATAGAGGCCTTCGGCTCATCTGTATTGTTGGGTCTGGTGTGTCTCACCTGCCTCTTGACATCACTCCATAGTTTCTCTATGGAGTTAGTTCAGGTCAGGAGAGTTGTCTGGCCATTCATGCACAATAATACCATGGTCAGGCAACCAGTTACCAGTGGTTATGGTACTGTGGGCAGGTGCCAAGTCTGGCTGGAAATGGAAATTGTCATCTCCATAAAGCTTGTCAGTAGACAGAAGCATGAAGTGCTCTAAAATCTTCTGGTTGACGGCTGTGGTGACTTTGGACTTGATAACACAGTGGACCAACAGCAGCAGATGACATGATACCTCAAATCATCACTGATCCAAATTAAATGTTGCGTTTCATTTGGAAATAAAGGTCCCACAGTCAAGAGGAATAGTGGAGGGGCACAAAATGTAAAAGGGGCTTGAAGACCACTGTTATGGAAGTAAATGTGTGTCATCGGATTTTGAAAATAAAAAGCCATTGAATTTTAAGCACTGAATATTTATGCATTGAAATAACGTATCTGAGAGTAAAACTTTGGGGACCCAAGGAAGAGCAATCAATCATAGATGCTAGATCGCGTTCAAACAAAGAGAGAGAGTGGGAAAATTAGCTCGTTGCCTTGGATACCCCTGACTGATGCAGGAAGGCAAATCAGGTTTTTAGCCATGTCAAACGGCAACGCAAGTAACGATTGTGCTTCGGTGAGTTTCTATATATATACCAGCCATTATATTCTTCTCTATATTCATCTGATGGTGTTGGTCCACTGTGTTATCAAGTCCAAAGTCACCACAGCTGTCTACGGGGAGATTTTAGAGCACTTCATGCTCCTGTCTGTTGACAAGCTTTATGGAGATGCAGAATTACTTTTTCCAGCAAGACTTGACACCTGTCCACAGTGCCAAAACCACAAGTAACTGGTTGACTGACCATGGTATTACTGTGTTGACAGGCCAGACAACTCTCCTGACCTGAACCCAATAGAGAAACTGTTACTAGAATTATTTCATCAAACTACCCAAGTATTTGAATAATTGAAACTGAGTCAGGCCTTCTTGGAAGCAGGTGAATTTACTTGCAAACAGCAGCAAGGGTCAAACAACAATGTACCACAAATGGGCTTACATGATTGAATACATCGAATGAACAGTGTACAGAGATTATATGCAAGAGAAGTTGGTGTGTGCGCAAACACATACTAAGTTTGGTGTGTCCAGCCCGTTTTGCTGGCGAAAGCAGAAATGTTTCTAATTAGGATATTCCCAGAAATTCATCTCAGCTGGTGTTATCCTTCATACAATGTCTGATAACAGAATATGGGGAGTGAAACTACTGTGCATATGAATGCGTCATACCTCTGTATGTGCCAAAATCTTATTAGGCAGTTTCTTTTTCAAGGCTAAACAACAAACTTGTAGCAAAACACTTTGGAGTTCTTAATCTACTGGGACAAAGTTCAATAGGCAGAAAGCATGTATTGTGCATTAAAATATTATACAATAAAGCAAATTAAATTCTGTTAACATTCCACCCTTTTTATAATATTTAATGCAACTTTTTGCAACACTTCAAAGCAAAAGGGCAAAGGATATGAGTAAATATATTTCAGTCAAGCAGAATAATATCAAGTACATCAACATCACAGTTGTGAAAATGCAAGTGTGTGTACTGGTGCAACATCGTCTATGTACAGTTTCAGAGAGGACAGTTTTTTGCAGAAGCCAGGGAACAGGAACCAAGATCGTCTTGATGGTCAACAAGTCCTTTTTGTGGCATTTTGACGCAAAGTGTCCTTCATATCACAGTCACTGGGGGAATGGTTATGTAGGATATTACCATAACCGATTCAGATTGTTCCTCAGTGTCCAATTGTCCTTATTGAAGCATGGTCAGCGTCGTCTTCTCCTTGCATCTGAAACAGAATGAATTTGAGCAGTAACATGTTCTCAAAAGAAATGCTCATCATTCTGCCAGGGTTGTTTCTAAAATATCATCCTATCCATTTTGCTTGCTTTAGATGTCACAATTAACGCACAACAACATTTTAGGATAGGTTTGATTTCATTCTTCCACATGGTTGTCTGTGTTTGGGCAGCATTCAAGCACACACAGGCAGTCAGTCCCTCCCTTTTCTGAATGGGACTGAATCACACACACACCACATTCCTTCTAGATATGAGAAGCTCTCTACTTCTCCAAATCTGACATGGTGTTATAGTTTGTTCTTCAAATAACAAAAGTTAACATGTAGGTTAAGTATAGGTGTCTTTACAGTTAACCAGTTTTTGAATCAATTTATATCAACAATACACATTATGATCATATTTTCAGCATAAAAATCCCCTTTAACTTGTAGTTCAAATCAAAAGCATTGAACAATTCTTTTTAGTGAACATTTTCATAAAAAGAACACAAAAGGTCGCTTTTTTGTAAGTTTATGCTGGAACTTCAAATGATTGACTGCACCTTTAATCTTTAAGGTTCACTATGGGGCTGGAATTGGCAAGATATTCAGCTCTAAACTTTAAAGCGTTTCACACTTACTAAAACCTTCTATCTCCCTTCCCCTACATACTTTTTCTTTCTTTATAACATCCATAAACAATCAGTTCCAAACAATCTTTTTCCTCTTACACTTTCAACAACATTCTCTTATTCATCTCTTTGGCCACCACCTTTCTCTTTACTGTTCTCGATGGGGGCTTGGATCAAATGTAAAGTCAGATATTTGATCATATGTAAGAGGGGCAGTTGCTTACAAGTAATTTAATTTTTTTTAAATGTAAAATCTAATCAATTTAACAGGGTGAACACCCCTATTCCCTCCAATTGATTAACAAAATTCACCAATTTAAAACTAGAACACCCTATGTGATGTATTCTAAACAAAACAAAACAAATCAGCTGTTAATATTCACCTGATTTCAAGAAAGCCCCGATTCGCTCAGGCTCCGGATTCCGTCACCCCCCCTCCGTCCAAGTCGAGTCTGCTGACGGCCTCTCCCCGTAGCAACAGGCTGGAGGTCTTCTGTGGAGAGTCCCAGACTCCCCCGTCTTCACGTGCAGGCTCTTCTTGTCCAGAGAAGAGGATGTCGGATCCGGCAACCCGAAGGACAGTCAGGCCTTCTTGGAAGCAGGTGAAATTTACTTGCAAACAGCATACAAGGGAATCAACAATGTACCTGGCTTGATACATGGTTGAATACATCGAATGAACAGTGTACAGAGATTATATGCAAGAGAAGTTGGTGTGTGCGCAAACACATACTAAGTTTGGTGTGTCCAGCCCGTTTTGCTGGCGAAAGCAGAAATGTTTCTAATTAGGATATTCCCAGAAATTCATCTCAGCTGGTGTTATCCTTCATACAATGTCTGATAACAGAATATGGGGAGTGAAACTACTGTGCATATGAATGCGTCATACCTCTGTATGTGCCAAAATCTTATTAGGCAGTTTCTTTTTCAAGGCTAAACAACAAACTTGTAGCAAAACACTTTGGAGTTCTTAATCTACTGGGACAAAGTTCAATAGGCAGAAAGCATGTATTGTGCATTAAAATATTATACAATAAAGCAAATTAAATTCTGTTAACAGAAACTATGGACTATTGTCAAGAGGCAGATGAGACACACCAGACCCAACAATACAGACAAGCCGAAGGCAGCTATCAAAGCAACCTGGGCTTCCATAACACCTCAGCAGTGCCAAAGGCTGATAGCATCCATGACACGCTGCATTTAGGCAATCATTCATGCAAAAGGGGCCCAAACCAAGTACTTAGTACATTATGCATGATTATACTTTCTAGAGATCCGACATTTTTTATTGATTTTATGTAATATTCAAATTTTCAGAGATTTTGAATTTGGGGTTTTTATAAACTGTAAGCCATAATAATGACAATTATAACAAATAAAGGCTTCACATATCTATCTTTGAATGTAATGAGTCTGTATAATATATTATTTTAACCTTTAAAAATTTCGGGTTTCACCTGCACTGGCAGAAGTGAGGTGTTTTAAAGTGTGTAGCGTTTACTTTCACGTGAATTCCATTTGCAATTGAAAGGGGGATCACATTTCCCCCAAAAATCTCTTTTGGTCAAAATCAGTGAATATCTCGTCATCCGCTTCCTGTCTGTGCTGTGATTGCTGAAAACTGGGCTCTGTAAACTGGTATGCGGCCCACCATAGCTAGCAGCAACATGCCCGTACACATAGCCAAGGTTGTGTATTAGCACTCGATTTTTTCCCCAAGCGCACACAGGTAGTGGATCGTGATTGAGCCATGAATCCGACCAATTTGTCCTTATCTAATCCCTTTTTCACTGCACTCATCAACAGTTATATTGTACTGCAATAGCTATAATTAGTACCAAGGAGCTCAGAGGGCAGTTTCATTAAGAAGGGACACGCTAGAAACCACTTCACTTATTCTCTTCCTTTATGTGGGAAACGTGTGTGTGTGTGTGTGTGTGTGTGAACGTAGCTGTCAAGGCGGCGGATGGATTTTTTTCTATTAATTTAAGCTCCATTCAAGGTAGCGACCCTTGTTGAAACCAGTGTTCAAGTGTCTTTCAGTGAAAGGCGACAGTTCAGATCGCAGCGAGAGGAAAAGGTTACCTTCAATAACCACACAGTTCGACAAAATAAGAGCTATTGGGAAGGTATTCATGTGAGGTTGTATCATAATTTTTTTGAATAGGCCAATTCTTTTTATTTAATAATTTTCTATATGAATATACTAAGAAATTGGCATATTGTGAATATCAAACTAGATCTTTATCTAGTATAAACATTGAAATGCCACAATGTGTACTACATTACTCATTAAAGGTGCTCTGAGGAACTTTCAGTTTGTGTTAATTCTTGCTGCCCCTTTGGACAAAAGCGGTAGTGTTTTTACCACGACAGCTGTTGTTCCTGGGTGAGCGTACCCATGACAAAGGCATTAAGAAAAACTACATGAAAAAAGCATTATTTGCACTAATTGTCGTATATGCTGCTGTTACATGTCATTTAGAATCATCAGAGGAAAAATTAGACTGTTTCAGAAATATTTCAAAGTTCTTCATAGCACTTTTAAAGTATCAAAAGTAAAGTATTATACTAGCAATGCTATACCCACAATTATTTACTTCCTAATAAAACTGTTTTTTCCTTTCTCTCCTGATTGTTATTATACTGTGTAACACACAAACTTGCAATCACAACTCAATTGAAGTCAATTGTACAATGAAGTTAGCCTGGCATTCCCAGACCTGCCAATAGGCGCTGGCAAATTAAATTTGCTGCGCCTGTTGGTCTGGAAACTCTCCGCTGAAGCTTTTTCAAAAAGACCAGAAACATGGGCTCGCGTTTCAATTGGTTCTAACTAATATGGGCGCGCCAGAGCCCTTTGTATGGTGCTCTGGGGAGGACGTAACTGGATGACGACAGTGACGTGCATGCGACGTCAAAGCCGTGATAGTAAACATCAAAGATGGCTGCGGATATGTTGTGTGAGTTTGAGACTGCTTTGGCCT
>NC_137211.1:5963738-5999977 GCF_949987685.1 Ammodytes marinus | reverse complement strand
AAAAAAAAACATTACTTAAACAATGGCAGGACATTTCTCAAAAAGGCACCTGTTTTAACAATAACCCCTGTTTTTCTGACCTTAAAGAGGACCTATTATACTACTTTTCTGGTCTTAATTTCTTGTTTTACACTGCTAAAGAGCAACCTGACACGAATCACATCACAAAAAACTATGTAGATTTTCGGGAAGCTCTTTCTCTTATTTTGGCGATCCAGCACGTCCTGTCAACACTTGAGTGTGTGTGCTTCGGCAATCTCCGCTCCCTCCGCCTGTGCATCGGCCATCTCCGCTACCCTCCCCCCCTCCTGCAAACCCCACTCCGTTGTGATTGGTTACCTTCCTTCCGGAACACTTTCAGTGGCGGGAAGCGCGAGCATGGACCTATAAGGGCGCGAGGCAGACGTGAGGCAGACGCGAACAGGGAAGTGACAGCATTACCATACATGGAAACATCCGCGTGGTGACTTCACAAAGTTACATGCGACGTCACAAAGTTACAAAGGGTAGACCGCTTTGAAGACGTGACTTTTCGACTGGCTAGAATAGTGTTTAGTGCTCGGCACAGACACCCCAGACGGTCAGCAGGGAATACGTCGAAATGCATGTAAGTCATTATTTGATAATTTAGTATGGTTAAGCATGACTATGAATCATCATAACAACGTTTATAGGTAATAAAAGTCAAAAAGCATCATAGGTCCTCTTTAAAAGCAAAATCAATTTTATCTGAGATGGAAAATAAACATAATATTTTGGCAGGTATTTTTCTCGATAGTACACTACCTTTATCTAAATTAAAACAGTGGCTCCATCAATGGAAAAATAAAATTAACTAACAACTCTGCTGCAGCCTACCTTGGGTTATATATCATACTCTGCTATACATGGCGCATGTAGGGAATATAAAGGTAATTATATGAGTTTCAAAAATGTATGCTCTCATGCATATGTTATTGTCTGTAGCCTAGTAACAAACAGTATGTGGTTTGGTTCATATGAATCTAATAAGGTCATGTTCCTATTAGGGCTGTCAAATTAATGCGTTAATTTCGATTAATTAATCACAGAAAACTTAACGCGATTAAAAAAATTAACGCAGATTAATCGCACTTCTATATTACCCTTTGACTCGGTGCAAAAGAGGTGAGACGATAGCGGAGCTGCACCTGTAGCTTGCGGAGACGGCCCGCACGGGATTAAAGAGTAAAGAAAGAAGCAGGGGAAAGGGACCGAGGGCTCTATGGATGTGTTATGGGCTGCTCCGGGCAAATAAGCATGGAGGTAGGAGAACATCTTATGTTATTCTCCGCAGTGTCTGTGCATTATTGATTTAGTGGGTGCCTAATTAACAATGTAGGTTCAAAACAGTAGGCCTATCTCTCAATCTTCCTCCGTGTCTCACTTGTGTTTGCTAGCTGTGATCGTCTCACGCAAACTGACACTCTCACTCTTCCTAGATATGCCTGTCTTTTTTCCTCCTTTGTGTGTGTGTGTGTGTGTGTGTGTGTGTGTGTGTGTGTGTGCGTCATTTAGCCTGCTTGTTTTTTTGTGTTTTTTTCCGGCGCTAGTAGTTCCTAGATGTATTTCATGGAGACAGAAGTTACGAGAGAGAGAGAGAGAGAGAGAGAGAGAGCGAGAGAGCGAGAGAGAGAGAGAGAGAGAAACGAACGGTAGCCTATAGGCCTACAGTTGTTTATAAACAGGCATAAACGTGTCATATAAGTATGCGATTAATTTAGATTAGTTAATCACAGAGCCTGTAATTAATTTGATTTTTTTTTTAATCGCTTGACAGCCCTAGTTCCTATATGTCTGTATTCGGGAAAATAAATAGGCATGCCATGTTGGCTGTCTCCACATGTAACATCTTCTTTTCTAAAGTATATGGTAATACACAATGCACCTGAATACATTGCCAGATAATAGAATGTGTTTTTGTGTGTGTGTGTGTGTGTGTGTGTGTGTGTGTATGTGTGTGTGTGTGTGTGTGTGTGTGTGTGTGTGTGTGTGTGTGTGTGTGTGTGTGTGTGTGTGTGTGTGTGTGTGTGTGTGTGTGTGTGTGTGTGTGTGTGCTCTTCAAAGCAGTGAACAATGTCAGGCACTGTTTGAGTCTGGTTTGATCTATGAAACAGGGATGACGGTGGTTAATAGCACGACAGTAATGACCTATATTTTCTTTCACCCTCTATTTTTCTTCACTCATCCTTTTCAAATCTTGCGCTCTCCTGCTGTGCATGTATTAGCTCATAATAGGATGGATGTTGTACATGACGTCTTGTCATACAAATTGCTAGTAACATCCTTGCTTTGAAGGAGCCATATTATAGCATCTTGTATTGTTAATGAAGGATATGGCACATCAATCTTAGGAGCAAAAATACAGTTCACTGGGCAAGGTGGAAATATACATAATGTCTTTAACCATGGGATCACCTCGACGATTTTTTAAAATTGTGAATTACAATTAGATATATTTACATGTTCTTCTTTTTACCTATTCATAACTTTACCCTAGTCTTCTTGTTCTCAAATCTCGTCAAAAAATTGTTTTTTTATATCGGAACAGAACAAGTTTCCCAAAAATTTGTAGGAAAAGGGTAATCGAAGCAGTGTTTTTATCAGTGTTGGATTATGGAGATATAGTTTATAGACATGCCTCTGCTACTGCCCTAAAACCCCTTGACTCGGTGTACCATTCAGCCCTTAGATTCATTACAGGTGATCCTTTTAAAACTCATCACTGTTCCCTGTATGAAAAAGTCGGCTGGACATCCCTGTCATTAAGACGTGAGTCACATTGGTTTTTATTTATTTTTAAATCCTTAATTGGTAAACAGCCACCTTATTTATCAGCTATGCTCGACTGGAACTCTCAGTCTTTTAATACCCGATCCAGTGAGCTGCTGCTTTTAAAGGTTCCTAGAGTTCACTCTAAGTTGGGAACAACTGCTTTTAGCTATAGTGCCCCCACCTCTTGGAATGCCCTTCAGAGCAACTTCAATATGACCATTCTCCCCACTTTTTCTTCTTTTAAATCTATGATTTCTGATTTTCACCATCACCACTGCATTTGTTTTAACTGAATTCATTTTTTAAGCTCTTTTATTGTAATTTTTTATTTCTTTTGATCTTTTTTATCTTGCTAGGATTTTGTGTTTCTCTGTTTTATTCTGTCACTCTGTTGTTATTGTTGTTGTTGTGTTGTGTGCGCTCGTCGGCGTTGTAAATGAGGGGAACCTCAATGCCTTTCGAGTTTGATTAAATAAAGGTTTCAATCAATCTTAAATACCTACTTTTATTTGTATTTTAATATTTTCTTGCGTACAAATAAGGAACCGGCCTGGTGACAGTGGATTGAGAGAAAGCCACCAGGAATATATGCCACAGGTTTGCAGGCTCAAGCAGCATGGCATAAATTATGTAGGAAATGTAAAGTTCTGTTAGGTGAGTGGGTGCCTTGCCAGTGGCCACAGACATGCTGTATTGGGATGATTGAAGCCCAGACGTGAGGCTGCATATTTGGGACCATTTGAGGAGGTTTTATTGTGCATGCTGGCAGCCCTGCCAGAGACGCAATACAATATTCAAGGTGTGAATAGTATAATCAGTCCTCCAAGACCAGGGGCCTCATTTATAAAGCTTGCGGCGCACAAAAACCTTGCGTAGACGGACAGAAATGTGCGGGAAAATGTGCGGTGACAAACGTTGGTATTTATAAAAACATTATTTGCGGAGAAGTGTGCGTATTCCTACGCCAACTTTCGACCATGCGTAGAGCTACCGCAAGGTTTTCCTGACTCGGGGAATCAGCGACACTCAATGGCAACACCACGAAATAAAGCTCAGTCATCAGAAAAACACAGACAAATGATGCTTGGCACCCAATCTATTTAGTCAATAAAATGTATAAGCTTACCTATAGTTGCGCATATAGGCTATGGCTACTGTAGTCTATGGCATGCAGTTGTGATAGGTTGAATTACTTATTACTAAGTAGCCTAGGTCTACATGTTTTGGTTATTTTATAAATTGAATCTTTTAGCACTACTCTATAATAATATCCTATACGTCGGGAGGTGTTTCCGTGAGTGCCCAGCGGGAGAGCAAATTTTAAGAGGTGAGTAAAAAGTAGTTTTGTACAAAGTTAAGCCCAACAGATATTAATTAAATTGTATATTTCGTTAGATAAAATCATGTTATGAATTTAGCAAATCATTACACGCATCTCTTTCCCATAACAATTTACCCTGGAAGATATAACTATAATCTGACGTTGTTGGAAATGTGTGGACCTCACGGGAGATAAACAATTCTCTCGAATAGACTATAGGCATTATTTCACTTGTCACACCATATTTTATATAGGCCTACATATAGGCTAGTACTACAGGTAGGCCTACGCTAATACGTGATATTGCATACAGTACAAAGTTGGCCGAAACTGCTTTACAAAGACTACAACGACTGTGCCAATCATGATATGTGATAAGCGCGCGGGTGTGTGTGTGTGTGTGTGTGTGTGTGCCAGTTTCTGCAGCACATGCACGTCACGGGCTTTCTTCCTTCACAGTCGCTTTCTTTGCGGCCGGTTGCCTCCCTTTTTTCCTCATGTCAGTCAAAATTCCGTGCTTATTAAGTGCGTCATCATATTCAGGAGCTATTTAGCATTCGCCATGTATGGTAGAATGTGGGATGAAATTGGGAGGTGAAGTGGGAGGACACGGGGTGGAGATCATCTGCGCACAATTCACCGCAGGTGGGTATTTATAAAGGGAAGATTGCGTGAAACTGTGCGCCGCACAGTTTTATAAATCTGAATTTTTTTTTGCGCAGCACATTTTTGGCTTTGTGCGGACGCAATGTTTTAGGATGGTTTCTACGCACACCGTTATAAATGAGGCCCCAGATCTTTCCAATGCAAACAAGTCAGTCCCACTATCTATCTTTTTTATTTTCTCTGCACCGTGCATTGTCCATTCTTGCCCTGGCATTCGTTTGAAATAATTCCTTTCCAAGCTAACAAGCTGCTTACTATTGACGACTACGAGAACTTCCTGGATTTTGGACTCCCAGCATTGTCGAGAAGGTAACAACACAAATTCAATGTGTAAAAGTTCACCAAATTTGAATTTGATGGAAATATGCACAGAATTCCCCCCTAAACACAGCAATTCTATTGAAATAAATTGCTTTACTATTAACGTTTCACAATATTAAATGCCTGTTTGCGACATTATCTATTTTGAGATACGGGTGAGGAAAGCCCAGATCAACTTCTAGACAGTCGGTTCATCTGGTAGTAGGGCTGGGTATCATCAGTGGAAAAGGGATTGTGTATCAAGAAAGGAAGGGGCCCAAGCATATATCCCTGAGGAACCCCTTGTTGGTTGTGTTTGGGCAAAAACAGCTAAAGAACCTGTGCCTTTGGTTGTAGAGTTATTTTATTACATGCACCTGCAGAGCAGATCATAGCATCAACAGTTATAAAGACACTACAGAAGATTTCAACAGCCTCAAACGGTCAACAATCATTTATAAAGGCACACACAGCAAGTCAAAAGATACTGCACCATACAACCGAACCAGTACAAAAAATACAACTTAAAACAATTACAGCTGCACTTACTACTGCAATTACTGCACAAACTATTACTATATGACATCTAGTGTAGTTCTCATTTCATATATACACAATACTGCGCTACTGGCTCAAATGTGACAATTCAGTCATTAAACATCATATCAAACACCTGTGTTCATGCAGAAAGATTTATGCCAAAAAACGAATAAATACCTGAGTAAAACAATACTAATGAAATAGGAAAGAGGGAAACCAATACTGAAAGATGCCACATTCATAGGCCACACAAAGATTTAAGAAATAAAGAAAGTAGGTTTCTCACTGTATATTTAAGAAAAATAACCAATATAACAATGATTAAACTGCAGTTAACAATTCTACATTTTCTGCCGACTTAACACCTTGTTTAGGCACTTGCGGTAAATGAGCTGTGAGCATTACAGAACTAGCATGGCCCGTGTAGAGTAGGACTGTTAATTGCTGCCCATATTCCTCCGAACTCAGTTGCACCAGCTATGAGCAAATCCAATAGTTTATGCGTATACTACTATACAAAGTACAGCCAGGGCAGATTGGACTTGTTTTGCAGGTATTTGGTCATAAACAAAAGTATTTGGCATATTCAAATGTTGACATCAAAGTCAGAGGATCCTCAAGTGATAGGCTATGTAATCCTCTGGGAACCATGAATGTTTCATCAAAGTTGTGTACCAAACAATTAACTATAGTTGTTGACATATTATAGTCAAGGCCATCCCTAGGTCCATTCTGTTTTTAATTTACATTTTATTCCAGTTTGAACCACATTCCAATACTACTTTTACAGTCGGAACGGGTGACTAACAGGGTGTAAATATTTTGTGACGAGTAATCTCTTTTTGAGAAGTTTGTGTAGCACAACGTCTTACATAGGCATAAATAAACAATAGTAAACAGTTAGCTAAGTTATAGCTAGGCTAATTTTGGGATCGCAAACAGATAGTGCAACTGTGTCCACCTTTGAGTTGTAAAACTAATGCATGTTAAAACCTCTCCTCAGCTTTACTTCGATAAGTGAACAATGATAACTGTATGTATCATTAAATAATAAACAGTAAATAACATGCTAGTGGGATGCACATTCATAGATTCCCACCAAAGCCACAATCTTTTTCAACAAAACTTATAAAAGACTATATTTTACAATTTATTTAGCCTTTTGCATATTTTTCCCTTTGCTACAGGTGAAACTCGAAAAATTAGAATATCGTGCAAAAGTTCATTTATTGCAGTAATTCAACCTAAAAGGTGAAACTAATCTATTATACAGACTCATTACATGCAAAGTGAGACATGTCAAGCCTTTATTTGTTATAATTGTGATTATTATCTTACAGTTTATAAAAAACCCAAATTCAAAATCTCAGAAAATTAGAATATTACATAAATTCAATAAAAAAAAGGTTTTTAAATACAGAAATGTCGGCCCTCTAGAAAGTATAACCATGCATATGTACTAAGTACTTGGTTTGGGCCCCTTTTGCATGAATTCTTGCCTCAATGCGGCGTGGAATGGATGCTATCAGCCTGTGGCACTGCTGAGGCGTTATGGAAGCCCAGGTTGCTTTGATAGAGGCCTTCAGCTCGTCTGTATTGTTGGGTCTGGTGTGTATCATCTTCCTCTTGACAATAGTCCATAGTTTCTCTATGGAGTTCAGGTCAGGAGAGTTGTCTGGCCATTCATGCACATTAATACCATGGTCAGTCAACCAGTTACCAGTGGTTTATGGTACTGTGGGCAGGTGCCAAGTCTAGCTGGAAATGGAAATTGTCATCACCATAAAGCTTGTCAACAGACAGAAGCATGAAGTGCTCTAAAATCTTCTGGTAGATGGCTGTGGTGACTTTGGACTTGATAACACAGTGGACTAACAGCAGCAGATGACATGATACCTCAAATCATCACTGATCGAAATGAAATGTTGCGCTTCATTTGGAAATCAAGGTCCCACAGTCTAGACGAAGAGTGGAGGGGCACAAAATCCAAGTGGCTTGAAGACCACTGTCAAGTTTCAACTGTCAGTGATGATTTGAGGCACCATGTCATCTGATGATGTTGGTCCACTGTGTTATCAAGTCCAAAGTCACCACAGCTGTCTACCAGGAGATTTTAGAGCACTTGATGCTCCTGTCTGTTGACAAGCTTTATGGAGATGCTGAATTACTTTTTCCAGCCAGACTTGACACCTGTCCACAGTGCCAAAACCACAAGTAACTGGTTGACTGACCATGGTGTTACTGTGTTGATTGGCCAGACAACTCTCCTGACCTGAACTCCATAGAGAAACTATTGGCTATTGTCAAGAGGAAGATGATACACACCAGACCCAACAATACAGATGAGCTGAAGGCCTCTATCAAAGCAACCTGGGCTTCCCTAACACCTCAGCAGTGCCACAGGCTGATAGCATCCATGCCACGCCGCATTTAGGCAATAATTCATGCAAAAGGGGCCCAAACCAAGTACTTAGTACATATGCATGATTATACTTTCTAGAGGGCCGACATTTCTGTATTTTAAAACCTTTTTTTATTGATTTTATGTAATATTCAAATTTTCTGAGATTTTGAATTTGGGGTTTTCATAAGCTGTAAGCCATAATAATCACAATTATGACAAATGAAGGCTTGAAATATCTCACTTTGAATGTAATGAGTCTATATAATATATTAGTTTCACTTTTTAGGTTGAATTACTGAAATAAATTAACTTTTGCACGATATTCTAATTTTTCGAGTTTCACCTGTATATTGAAACTGCAAAAATAGCGAATATTACCTACACCGTTGTGGTAACACACATTACAAAAGACAGGCAGTACTGCTAGCAGGTACCCAAATGTTGTCATGTAGGTGTGACATTTTTTTCCACAATACAATCACTTCAGAAAATGCTGTAATAATGAAAATACAATGTGTGTAAATCAATGAAAAAGTTTTCTCTTAGAATTGTTTTTCAGCATTCTCCCAATAACATCAATATGATGACAATAAGATCTTTTCTCAGATGTTGGCGGTCAGCGACGCAGCATGCTACAAATTTAACACAAACTTTCTTCTCCATGACACCCAGACCTGTGGTATACATCAGATTACAGCCCTTGCTAACCAGCTACAGTTTATGGCAGCAGCGAGGTCATAGCTTGCACATGGTAGCCTACCTCTGAAGCGCCTGTGATATGTTTGGAGGAACAGCACATAAACAGAAGAAAATACATATTGTTCACAACTGCAACAGCAACATCAGACTCCAAGAAGACATACTGCTGAACAAAGAATAGTACAGCCTCAGTTAGCATAGTATTGTTTGGAATGAATGCTGCGTTCCATTTACATTGGAAGTCGGAGGTCGAGTTGACTGCGTTCCAGTAGCACAAGTGGGAAATAATCAGAAAGCATAAACGTTTGCCTTTAGCAATGACCCAGGGTTAGCAACTGTTAGCAATACCAGTTGATAACATTGTATATGACCAAGTAACATAAAGAAAAGTAGTAGTACCATGTGTACAGGTGATTTAATGTGACACAAAAATGCAGAAGAGCGAAAATGTTCACCGCAAGTGTTCACCGCTGTTCATTTGCTGAGCAGACGTGTTGAATGTTGATCTCGGGGTTGGCAAGGTTTGTCCCAGTTTCCAAGTAGGAATTCCCACTTTGGGGGGCGTTCCAATTTGAATTCCCGACTTCCCAGTACAACTGGAACGCAGCATGAGTACTTGGAGTGGTCTGTATTTTAAGTCTTGGACTCGCAGGGCCCTCACACACTGTTGGGGTTGTAACAGAGCATGTTCAGCTGCAGGTTTTCATCCCAGTGTCTGAGGATAATGAAGAGCTGATTGGCGGCAGCCTTGATGGAGGCCAAATCTCGGCCTTCTGGGATGTCCTGCTCACTCAACCACATGCTGGCCTTGGCTGCCACCATCTCCCACTCTATGAAATAGCTGGCAGAGCTGTGTTCCAGCCAGGCGAGGGCCACTGCAGTCGCCCACACCATACTCTCTGGATCCAACACTGTCTTTAGCGCAGCGCTAGGCGGAGCTGAATCCAAGCCCGAGCCCCTTCCACTGTCCCCCTGCGAGTGTGGGGACAGCGGGGGCTCAGTAGTGGGGGGTGGGCTGGCTAATGAGGAAGGGCCAGGGTCCGTCCTGGCTCTACGGGACATGGCGGTAAGCTCTGCGGGTTGCTGATATGCTTCTGGCTCACACAGTGATCTGCCTCCCTCATCCGTACTGTCACCACGCCGCCCGCCGCTTGAGTGGGACAGGTGGCCGAGGCTGGAGCGGTGGCTGTTGAAAGGCGACGTCCACTTGAGCTTGTCCATGGGAACGTTAGTGGCCTCACACAGAGCCGTGTCTAAGGGAAACGCACCGCTAGCCCACTGCAACAACACCTGTGTGAGAGGAAATCATTGACAGGTTGACCAAAAGTTATTTTTTTCAACATTTAATCATCAGCAGTTAAGAGGCACTCATAGAGGAGGAAGAGTGCATTTAAAGCTATAGTGTGTAACTACTGTTGCCACAATGAGTAATTCTGAGGCATTACAACAACACTGTCATCTACATGAGGTAAACCTTGGGTGATTGCAGATGGATTTTATACAACAACACCACGTTTGTAAGCGCTGCCATACTGAGAAATACAGAGAGTTTTGTGGAGCTGATAGGCTTAATCGACTATGTGTCAAATTGTTATCGACATTCATTTATATGAAAAAGTTACACAGTTGAGCTTTAATCAGCAATGTAGCGATACTTGAAGAGGAGGAAGGGGGTGCATTTAATCCCCAGAATATATATCTTCATTTAGAAATGTGTGATTTTTTTTTTATAAGAAGTGAGGGAGAACCCGATCAACTGTTTCTGAGTGATTGCTGTTGTTCTGTACTGTTTTATGGTTTATAACTTCCTGCTCTAATCAGCAGCTGGGCTCCAATCAGTTGGACGTGACGTGCCTCGCTTTAGTGTGCGTCTATGCTCCTCATTAATGGAAGGAAAAAAAAATTTCTGGAGTGAAGTAGAAAGTAGCTGATTGTTTATGACAGATGTTTGCTTCACATTGCGTTTGAACAGTGGTGAATAATACGTATGTAGACAGTGGTGTGCACAGCATACTAAGATCCTCTGTCTAGGTCTTGGTGGTTTCAAGGACGCTGCTTTTGACTCTGAGGCAAAAGGTTTGAAACATGGAGGATGGTTCTATCACTGGCAATTGCTTTTGCTTTGCAGGAAGGAGACAATGCTCAGAAAAAAAAGGAATTGGTAGCTCCCTACAGTGTGTACTACAATAGTGAATCAAGTGGTGTAAAATTCGAGCAAAGTACTACAACCACATTTGCAAGCCATGTACAACTTATATTTACATTAATACATACCGTATCTATTTGTAATTGAGCATATATATATAACATTACAACAACAGCATCAAGCACGTAAGCACATCAGCTTCAAATAAGCCAAACTACAAATATAAAAGAGTAACTCACTCATATACATCACAGACCTCATCCTTTTAACATCTCTATATTCATTTTCATCTATTTATTTATTTTAGAGAGATGGGGAAAAATGTGCCAACAAAGATCTTGGGTTGGATTTGGTATTGAAAGCTAGGATATGAAAGCTTGGATACTGCACACCTCTCGCCTTCAGGAAAACTGCTAAGAACTTGTGCTGCTTCTTATTTCCATGCACTCTTAACCAGATCAACAGGTGACACACTCGTCTCTTTAACAAATCTACTTTCAGTTCTAACGGGAGTCCATCAAAAACGCAGCATGCATGTAGACAGGGCGTTCACATGGCTGCTTTAGCTCAACTCTCCACTGTCAGCTATACTCACCAGGGGAATGTAGTCTTTGTTCTCGTTGTCGCTCTCTCCGATTGAATCACCGGACTTGCTGTGCGATCGACACATGAATCCTTTGGCAGCTCGAGTCAGCATACGTGTCCTGCTGAGTGCCAACCTTACACAGGGAGAGGGGAAACGCACATTCAACTCAAGTATGTGAAGCACACACCACTATTTGATCTACACTACATACTAAAGTACAGAAGAGTTTTAGGGCCATGGGAGAGCCCAAAAAAATCAGATAAGGAAGATTTTTTTTCATTATGTCGAGAAATGTCAAGAATAAAGATCAATACTCCAAAATGCTATTGGAGTTAGTGGGGCATTTAATGTATTTTCAGCATACTACAATTGACGTGCATTTTGCATTGGGGCATCCTAAATCTTTTTCTGGAATACTAAATAGTAGGGAAGTATGGGTATTGGAACTCAGGGTTAATGTACTGCTTCTATGAGGTTAAACAAAATCTGTGGTTTCTTTGGATTATTACACTCAACAAAAATACAAACGCAACACTTTTGTTTTTGCTCCCATTTTTCATGAGATGGACTTAAAGATCTAAAATTCATTCCAGATACACAATATTACCATTTCTCTCAAACATTGTTCACAAATCTGTCTAAATGTGTGATAGTGAGCACTTCTGCTTTGCTGAGATAATCCATCCCACCTCACAGGTGTGCCACATCAAGATGCTGATCTGACATCATGATTAGTGCACAGGTGTGCCTTAGACTGTCCACAATAAAAGGCCACTCTGAAATGTGCAGTTTTGTCTCACAGCAAAATGCCACAGATGCCACAAGCATTGAGGGAGCATGCAATTGGCATGCTGACAGCAGGAATGTCAACCAGATATGTTGCTCGTGCATTGAATGTTCATTTCTCCACCATAAGCCGTCTCCAAAGGCGTTTCAGAGAATATGGCAGTACATCCAACCGGCCTCACAACCAATGTTATATCTGCAGATTTCTATATGAAAGATATCCGATAATTTCAGGGCCGTGAGTATTTCTAGCCAAGTGTGGCTGGAAAGGATCCTGTGAAGGATAACATACTTTAGATCTGTCATTCAGTGTCACTTATACCTACTATTAGTTGGATTGCCACGATGTTTTCTACATATATTCATGGCATTTTCCAGTGTGAGGTTTTGTGTGAAATGTCGAGGCAACTGTCGGATGGATTGCGAAGAAATTTGACATAGAAAATTCATGTCCCCCATGCAATTAATGGTAATAACCTGAACTGTTCATCTAGTACCTATCAGTCTCAACCTTTTTGCATGCTGGTGTTAGGTTTGAGCTCGAAGCACCAACGTGCCTACAGGGGGAAACTATCACCTCAGGTTCATTATTAAATCAATCGGCCTCAACCTTTTTCCCTGAGGTCTAAATTTAGGGCTGGCTCCGGACGTCACACTTCCACTCCACAAATAGACAGATAATTGAAGGTGAGCAGGGTTTTCTCTCATTTGTCACTTTTGTCCACCATGTGCTACGGCGCTATAAATGCATGTCGGCTAATGTGTGCCATTATCCCCGGACATTTACTTAATTTGATTTGATGAGGGATGACGTCATTTTTAGCATACTGTAGATCCAATGCAGAGCATGAAACTTTGTATAGCTTTTGCTCATTTTCAACCATTGCTCCAAGTTGGGATTTTACATGAACAGTACATACAGCTAAAAAACAACACACTAAGGAAATGGATTTACAAAGAAATACACACATCAAATACTACAATACACATGCACTCAGAATCTTCTGTAGTATTTTTAGCTACAAGGGGGACACATCTAGTTTGCTTTTAGCCAGCACTTTATTGTAAAGTGATTATAATTTGGAATCAATTTTATTTCAGTTGTTGATTTACGAATTTTAGATGTTAAGATATGATAGTTTACAGTTCACATCAATGCCCCTTGTTACTCTGTTACTGTCTTGTCTTTGAAACAAATCTGGAAAAGAAGCTCTGGGCTAAACTGTTAATACATTTCAAAAACTAATGTGGCATAGAGTACAGCCTCGCAGCTGTTAACATGGCTGTGAAGACTTGTTTTTAAAAAGGGAGAAGAACTTGTTATTCATCGTTTCATGGTCACGGCTAGTCACAGCTATTTGCCTGATACACCGACCTTAAAACAGCATGCTCTAAAAGACCAATTCAGCTGATATAAATATGAAGATGCTTGAACAAGTCTCAGCCTTGGAAGGAAGCAGTCTAACATATTAATGTGGCTGTATAGTCCCCTGTGTTTGCTTCTGCAGTGGAACCACGGCTAAAGGAATTGCTTTTGTTACCGGTCATTCTCCAGTCACCCACCTGGCAGAAAAAAGGCCCTCCAGCGATTTCAGTGATTGTTCAGAGGTCACAGAGGGACTCCTTTGGGAGACTTGGAGACAGAGAGACAGAGAGGAGAGAGAAAGAGAGAGTTAGACAAGTGAAGGAGAGAGAGAAGGAAGCGCTGGCACTTTCTGTCTCTTTTCTGTTTAGCTCCAAACACAAGTATCACAAAACAAAGACGTAAAACACACCCACTGAGCGGTAAGAGTGACAGCAGGGGACATCTTAGCCAGCGGCTGTCTCTCCTCTCCTCTTCTTCAGTGTGTGTGTGTGTGTACTTGTACAGGCGTCTTTGTGGGGACCAGTTTTAGCTTTTTACCATCAGAGTGAGGACATTTTTGGGAAGTGGGGACATTTTGCCTGGTCCTCAGTTCTTCAACAGGTTGTTTGAAGGTAAAGACTGTTTTAACGTGAAGGTTAGAAACAGGTTTAGGTTAGGGTTATTATGATGTTTGGGGTTTGGCATTAAGATCCGACGGTTAAGGTTAAGGCTAGGGAAAGCATGTCAAAGAGTGTCCTCACAAAGATAGAAGTACAAGGTTGTGTGTGTGTGTGTGTGTGTGTGTGTGTGTGTGTGTGTGTGTGTGTGTGTGTGTGTGTGTCTGTCTGTCTGTGTGTCTGTCTGTCTGTGTGCCTGTGTGTGTGTGTGTGTGTGTGTGTGTGTGTGTGTGTGTGTGTGTGTGTGTGTGTGTGTGTGTGTGTGTGTGTTTGTGTGTCTGTCTGTCTGTCTGTGTGCCTGTGTGTTTATGCCTTCAATATGTTTTGTTTTGCTCTTTTTAGCAAAGGTCCAGACAGTGTTTGTCAATACAAGCCACAAAATGTCGCCATCCCTGACAGGAAGAGGGGACTTTTAAAAATGTCAATAATCTCATGTTTCACATTTGGAACAATGCAACCAGGGCTGCCCAGAAAATGACAAGAGAGACCAGACCGCCAGACAGCCGAATGTCAAAGGTCTTTGTGGAGGAAAATGGATGAGGACACAGCCAGTGCACAGAGCAGCTGATGTGTGGCACTTTACTTACCCTCCGTGAAGCTACATCTCTCCCAACCAGCGGAGGAGGGGGTGCTGCAAGGGGACGCAATATCCTCTCCACCTACAACAATCCAAGAAACCATAAAATTCTCAGCTGTCCCTTTATTTTTTATTACATTTTTCGCGCGATCATGCCCTCCACACTGGTGTATCTCATCTGCCTCTGTGCCAACTGTGTGCACCTCTTTCTTTGTTAACTGGCAGTGCCAAGCAGATGCTCGAAACAGCGTGCTAGACTTTGGCTCCTGCTGTTGCTATGCCACCACTGAAGTTGAAGTGTTTTTATAATGTCAGGCTACACACAGCTTTTCTGAGAGTTCAATATTTCATAGCCAGCAGAGCTGGAGAGATGCAACTCTGCACCCTTCAAATAAAGACAGATTTGAATAAATATAGATATATAACCATAAGTGTCATATCACCTTCTCCACAAATAATAACACTCCTTAAGCTGTAAACTCACTTCTTATATTCCTTTGTTAAAGGTGCTGTGTGTACCACCGTAGCTAGCAACATGCCCGTTCACAGAACCTAGGCGGTGTAATAACACTGGATTTTATATTCAGCGCACACAGTACTGACAGGTAGTGATCATTAGGAGATATTCACTGATTTTGACAATACAAAAAATTGACAACAAGCATTCTCCAGATTCGCTGACTCCACCTTTTGAAGCTCCTTCTGCTCTTAATTTAGTTGGCATGAAATGTGAACTTGATATATGTAGAAAAAAACCGTTGGCCTACTGTTGGGCTGCAGTATATCTTCAGCTTCCTCTGACATGCCTCCGGACTGAGAGCGACCCAGTCCGATGGAGTAGCCTCTGTTCTTCCTGCTCCCTGAGCGAGAGCTAGAATGGGAGTCCCTCTTCAGACCTTCATTTGAAAAAATTCAAATAATTTAAACTTAAAAAATCATCCAGGGGCTGTTTGACATATAACCAAGGCTATGTTCAAACATGTAGAGAGTAGAGAACAATGGGTGTGGTGTAAGGAATTCATCCCATAATATCCATAAGACTTACTTGGGTTTATATATTCAATACACGTCGGCAAATACTCATTAGTGTCCAGGTCGATGGGAACGAAGGCTGTGTATTTGCCCAGGATATTGCAGGCTTTGCTGGTGTGAATAGCGTAATGCTGGTACTTCCTCCCAGAGCCTGGGAATCATTTTTTAAAAAGCATAAAAATGATCAACGTGAACAACTAAAAGAAAATGTGTGATGATCAGAAAACAAGTTAACAAGTTAAACAACATAACTGAATGTTGGAAATTCTCTATTGCAAAACTAGAAAATAAAAACTCAGTTGGCTTGTTGTGCATCAAAATGGGTGGTTAGCTTACAATAGACAGCTGGATATCAAGTTGATATAGTCATAATAACTCCTCTTTATAAATTGAAAAATAAGGAAGCAATTTACCACTTTTTTGAGTTGTTATAAACCTAATGGTTCAGCCTAATGTATCTGACATTTTGGTTAATTGGCATGATTTAAAGCGTTGTAAAACAATGACCAATCATATTGTTTTGGCATCTTCCTCGGCCACCCTGTTTTGGTGCCAGACATTGTTTTTAAATGTTAAACCAAATGGTCAATCTCACCATGCTCAATCTCACACTCCTTCTCCGCCATGTGTTCAAAGTCACTTATGATGGAGCGCCCGGCCAGGTGATGGAAGGTCTCGTTCCACAGCTCCTCGTGAACCTTTTCCTCGCGTTCCCGTCCGCTCAGAAAGGGCTCGATGTCGAAGGCCACCTCCCACTTGGCTGGTTTCCCACATAGCAGACCGGAAACCACTGCCTTACAGTCGCCTTTACAATGGTTGGCTGCACCCAGGTCTGGCTCTTTGGGCTCCTGGGGGGTTTCCGCTTGACATAACTGATGTCCGTAACCATCTGAAAATATCGCAGGAGAAGAAGTTTGATTCCCTGAATGTGCATTATTATATTTGACTCAAATTATATTCAAATCCATCTGAAGCTGCTATCTTATAATTAGATTTTTCTTCAATTTATTCATCACTGTGTTTTCAAACCTATTTGTGTGTTTGGCTGCTTGAATATAATTCCTTTTTAAATCATTTTTCATCTCCTGATTAATTGTTTCTGTTCGGGTCCCAAATTTAGAATAACACATTTCCTTTCTCCTCGGGAGACAACTCTGTGTTGGATCCTCTACTGAGACGAAAGCGTCTGCCTTTTTTATCTTTGATTTACGATGGATGTTATTAAAATCAATTTTATTTTGGTCTTGGCTCGAATTCAAGGCAAGAGCATTTGTATTGCTTCGTTCCATCGTTACTTCCAACGCAGATTCTGTTAGAAACAGGATATTAGACTTTCATGTTCAATGGTGTTAAGATCAAGATAAGGTCAAGATTTAGGAAAAATACCCTTAATGGTTTTCTTGCAGAAAAAAATTATTACTACAGTATCGTGTGTGCAGTTAACCTGAAGCAGCAACCAGCAGCGTAGCATAACATTGGAAAGGGAGGAAATATAGCAATGCTTAGTCAAACCAGCACCTCTGAAGCTCACTCAATACATCTTCTTGATTTAAGTAAAAAAAAAAAATTCAAGCGAGTAATGTCTCAGGACTATTTCTTCACAGGGTCATCGGCTTTGTGACATGAAACCTTGCATTGAAAATAAGATCGATATTAACCTCATATACACACACTGTATAAAACCAGACCCTCAAAAGTAATTAATAGAGAAATGGCTGGTGTATAAATTCCTGTAAAATTTACTAACTTAAACATTTGCAGACAGTACACATCCCCCAAAAACAAACAAACCAAAAACTTTCTATCAATACAAAATAGGTATTGGACATGCAGATGTGCTCAATCAACTATTTACATCTTTCCCTGAAGCAAAAAATGGTTTTGGGCTTGAGTTCTCACCTGTGTCTCCGACGCTGCCAAGAGACGGACTATCACTGGACGATCTGGATCCTCCGTCCCCGCCAGTGTTTCGGGCTGTCGACGGGACACTGGTGCTGCCGGGCAGGGGGGCGTCCTGAAGCTGAGGGGGGTAACGAGGCTGGGGAGAGTAATGAGGCTCTGGGTCTATTTCCTGCTGTGGAGGGATCTCCTGCTGAGGGGGAGGCCTGTTACAGCTGGCCGAACGCCCTCTGGAAGACGCAGCACACAGGCTCGCCAGTTGTGGCTGAAGGCAAAATAAGAAAAAATACACTTTTAAATTCAACTTCCCTATTGCCATCAGGTTTTAATAAGGTATGGAGAGCTCCTCTACTGATTTAAAATGATGATCATTTTGGTGTGTTAACTCGTGCTTGTATTTCTTTCGCTTCCAAGTGATGAATGAAATGCACACCATCAAAAAGGAATATCACATTAATTCATTATGAAAGTAATTAGAATTTTATTGATGAAACTCATCTTTATTGCAAAAAGTGCTGCACTTATCATGCATTTCAATTGTTAACTGATGTGGTAACAATGTTCTTGTTTTAACCAGGTTTGTAACTTTTATGAAAACCGTGAAAAAATGCCTAGATCTTAGTTTCCTGAAGCCCAACATGTCTTGACCAAGTTATTCATTTTGTCTGACCAAATAATCTATTCAGTTTATTATCCTGTAGGACAAAGAAAGGCAGACATCACTCACAATCAAGAAACTGACAAGGTTATGTTTGGCATTTTTAGAAAAAAACTAATTTAAACAATTAATCGAATATCAAAATAATAGAATTCCTTTTCTCTTTATCAACTAATTGATTAATCGACTCATTATTTCCGCTCTAATTACTAAGATGAATTTGATTTGTAGAACATGACAGTATTATATTTATGAGATAAAATGTAATTATGGGATGAGTGCAATGGGTCCTCTTCTGAATTGGCAAAGAGAAGATATCATTTCTTTACAGCCCAGTGACCTCTGTTTAGTTCTACTAGGACGCTGCCTGAGCAACAATAAAACCTAATTACCATTAATAACTTTTGCCCTTCATTACTGAAGAGAGCACATGAGTCTGTTCTTGATTATACTCCATTTCAGACAAGGCTCCGGATAGTCGTTTAATTTGTCAACACAGTGTGAATACAAATATATTCCTCCTCAGATGATAAGATTTATGACAACTGTGTCATGATACAAAATATGATTCTCCAAAACCAATTGTGGCGGATTTATTGTGCAAAAGTGTAACATAAAAACTTACAGTGCTAGTGCGTAACATCTGTTGCCCCATTATGGAATTCTGAGTAATAACAACAACACTGTCGGTGCCTCTAGCCTACATGAGGTTAGCTTTTGTGATTGCAGAGGGATTTCAATCCTTCTGCTGTGTGTCCAGGTTTTTTCTTAGCTGTGGAATCAACAACTGAAACATTTCTGGGCTCTTCTTGGGATTTTTCTGAGCTCCTGCACCAGTGTCAGGGGGCGACACCAGTTAGTCAATGCTGCCATACTGAGAAATACTGAGTGTTGTGTGGAGCTGATAGGCTCAATCAACTTTCTGTAAAACTTGTTTGGCGATGGCTTGAATGTAACAGGCATTCAATCATATAAAAATGTCACGCACTATAGCTTTAAAGAAGTTAAGCAGCACAGGTTTGAGATCTGTGTGCGACCACTAAACTACAAACTGGGTCGGAAATAACAGCTGATCTATTATACAACCCAAACCATGGCAGTACAAACCACAGTATCATGTTTTTTGTTGCTACGGTACCTGGAAGCCGTTACTCCACTGCGCCTCGTAGTCAGGGCTCATCTGGCCGATCAGCTCCTGGACTTTGGCTCTCCTCAGTGGGTTCTTGCCCACCACAGAGTTGGGGTCACTGGGAGTGTAGACCTTCTTGACCGGGTTGTTGTCCATTAGCTGGTTGGTACTGTATGCACGCCTTCTCGGAGATGTGTTACAATCTGACTCTGATGTTGGGTTAAAAACATTTAAATAATCAAAGTCTAAGCATTTGACTTAAAAAGCAAGGATGTAAAACCTAAAGGTGCGGCCACACTACACGCGTTTCACCCGTACAGACGTGTATAAAATCGCCAATTTTTCCATAGGGAACCATTGGTTTACGCGCGTAGATGCGTTACACGCGCTAAAGTAACACTTTAGGCGCGTTAGCCGCGTATTAGCCACCTAAATACGCACCTACGTTCAAAAAATTTTACTTTTTACTCTCCTACGCGTGACGATTAGCCGCGTTGGCCAATCAGCGTTGAGCTTGACCCCACGTCACATACATTGGCACGGTCGGAAAACAGTGTACACAGAGGCTGAGAAACACTAAGGAGGAAAATGTATTGCGGGCGGCCGGTATGACAGCCGCTCGGGAATAGAAGATGTGGGGAAAGTAAACCAGGAGAATGGACTTCCTGGTTAATTCAGTGAATATGTGCAGCTGTGCTTTAGCCGATAAACCAAGTTAGCGCCGGATAGCATTAGTTAACTCACCCGGTTGTGTGCGGGCGGCTAGCGCCTCATATTATGAACCCAAACATGACGGCTATGTCCGGGGAACTTTCACGACAAGTACAGCGAAGCACCAGTGTTTATATCTCCGCCAGCCACGGTCCCCTGTCACAGCCAGGTAGGGTGATGTTGGCTACTTGCCTTTATTTTGTGCCGCTGCTGTAACTGTGTTTGTTACTGCCTTGATGTTTGTATGAATTTCCGAGCGGCGTGAATATGCAATGCTGTTTTAATGCTAGGCTATTTGTGCTGTTTATTTGTCTTTTGGCACAGTTGTTGGCCGTGTTGTTGTTGTTTTTGTGCGGACATGCAGCCATGGTTGATTAGGGGAAATAAATTAGGGAGGGAGGGAGACTAGACACGTTACGCGAGTAGAACCATTTTTGACACAAAATGATCAAGCAACATTTTAGCTGCGTTACGCGCGTGTAGTGTGGCCGCACCTGGCTATATCTACATCTTATCTGCTTAGGCTGATCCAACTGGCTTATTACACAACAGGTTGTTTATTATTACAAAATACCAGTGGAACTAGTAATAAGAACACCAAAATGTAGTCTAATCAATTAGAAACTCCCTCATTTAGAATGTATGTTTTTTGTCAGTTCTTACCCGTGTTGTCTGGCTCTGTGGCTACAGAGCCGCTATCTGTCACAGAGTCCTGATAGGGGTCATACAGAGGGCCAGATGTCCCCTCCCTCTGGGACCCCTGGCTGTCAGATCCTGCCTTAAGCGGGTCTTCCTCTTGCGAGTGGTAAAAGACAGAGCTGGCTGACTCGATGGAGCGCATCATGCTGTATCGCCTCCTCTTATCCTGTTGAGAATTTTAAGTAGGTGAATCATCCAAGACAAGTGCCTCCATAAAGACCCACAGACCAGGTTTGATTAAAAAGCTAGATATAGTTAACCATGGCCCATTTCTATTTCCCTAGAAAGAGGTTAGGGGTAAGTGAATGAAAAGAAACCATTAAAAGGATTTATAAAACTAAGCATTCAAAAAAAAAGATAGAAACATTTTGGGAAAATGTGACGAGAAGAGATTGTTGCTTTGATTGGATGTGAACTGGAGCTGTCACCCCTTCAGTGTATTTCGGCGTCTGAAGTGGACTGTGCAAGGAACTATGCTAAATTGGTTAGAATACTATTCTCAGATTCTGCATTCATAAGGACGCCCTGGATGACTGGTGTAAAGAGGTATTGAGAGTACTCCTTCAACAGAAACTCACTTACATCATGACGATGTTAAGTGAGTGATGACATATGGCAATACTGTCCTGTAATAGTGGATTGAATACTAATTTGGGGTTCATTTTCTGACATATTCACGACACAGAAAGTCATCCTCTATGCAGTTGTTGTTGTTGTTTGTGTCCTTTCCCGCAGCAGTCTTGCACTCACAGATTTTGGGCTGGCATGGTAGCGGGTGGTGTCGCAGACCACACTGTAGCCAATCAGACTGTCTCCTGGAAACAGGAAGGTGTTGCCGACCGGGGACAGCAGCACTTCTTTGGTCTCGGGAAAGAGCCATTCGATGGAAATGTCACTTAGCACGGGAGACATTGTTTTCTTCAGGGACTTAATCATCTGTACAGAGGGAGTAGAAACAGCAATTGTAATATAGACGTTATCACAGAAATGAGCACAGCTTCTTCCCCCGACCAATGAATCAAGCGAACGGCGTCTATGAGATATAAATTCCTAATTGTTTTCCTGTGGCAGACACACACTCAGTGCTTAGGGACCGACCGCATAATGGCTCTCGAGTGGAAACCTCTGAATAGATAGCCGTCGTTAGGAGCGACACACTAAAAAGATGGAAATGAGCACCTTGGGTTGCAGCCTCTCCCCGTCCGCCAGAAACTCCGCCGTTCCTTTGGAAACTGTCGCCAGTCCCTGCACCAGCCTCCTGCAAGCATTCACTCCTATGCCGAACGAGTAACATCTGCACAAACACATTAAAACGGTCTCTTTATTTATTATGCAAATTGCACTTTTTCATTGATTTTTGAACATTAATATTTGTCCCCGGTGTGTCTGGAGACTCCCAAAGTATGAGCAAAAACAAACCCTCTTTCACCTTTTCTCCACAATCAACTTTCTGAAAACCTGTGTTTAAACACCCAGTTCAAATTGTTGCCCCATATGATGTCACTAGGGGAGAAGCCATGACCCTTCATTACCAACCTAACTTAGCACTACCTCCACCTGTGATAAGCACACCTCCAGATAACTACAGTTAGGGCTAAACAGAGCAGACAGTGTTTTTTGGAAGGTGGGTCTTAAAGAGACAGGCTCTAAAACGGACCTTTCAGACAGAGGCTGAAAAGAGTTGATTCAGCAATGGCCCTGAGAGTAATATAAAAAAAAAAATTTCCATGAAAACAGTTTGCAGTAGAAACCCAAACTACAATTTTGGACCTGAAAATTAGCATAATAGGTGACCTTTAAACATCGCAGCCCCTGGGACGGATCATGAGATATACGCTGGATGACAGGTGGCTTCTCTCAGCGTTTGCACACATTACTCAGAGATCTAAAGAGACGCTCTGGAGATGTAGGGTGAACAAACTATAAACCATCTCATTTGTCAAACATAGATTTGGAAAAAGAACATCATGGAGAGATCTTCCATGGCTACCCAGGGAGTTTAGCTGATCCTTTATTTTACCATCTTTATTGCATTTTTCAGCTTTAGGGTTCGGAATCAGAATCAGAACGGCTTTATTGCCATTGCATAGGGACACAAAAAATGGTCTAGACACTCAAGGGATGCATTCCAACATACAAACATAAAAAACACATGACACAGGACATTCAATGGGATAAAAAGGCAATAAATAAATACATAAATCAATCTCAAAATATTTAAAGTGCAGCAAAGTGCTTAGTATGAGCTGGCTACTAGTTTCATTGCACCAGCTACGACCCCTTTGCAACGAACTTTAAGAGGGCAGAGAAAAACACCAACGTCACCTCGTACGTAGTTTAAAAAAAACCTTGTCTGCGCTCATTTGTAAAGCATTAGGCGATTATAACCCAGGAAGTGTCGATGAATTGGCCAAGCTTCTTGCATCTAATACACAATCCTCTTGGGACCGTTCATCCATTAAGACTGAGGAAGAAGGTAGTCAATTATTTCCAGTCTGACTCATGAGAGGGATTCACAGGGCGATACTTAGACACAAGCTGCAAAATGAAATGATTTCCCAGTGTATTGCGGATTTATTATGCCACCGGCACTCTCCGTCTCAGTTGACATGGCAAGTTGTTGACATCCTTCAAGGTGCGTTTTCAGTTCCTTATACTATATAATGTTAAGTCGTTTTCTGACTCAGATGACCTACACATAAATCTATACATCAGGTTATGTAACACAGCAGAGCAGGTAGGCACCCCAACACTGACACTCGAGCTTCTTGGAGCTCTCAGCAACAGCCTCATGCTATCATTATAAGCCACTGTAAGTGTTCTAATGCTGCCTTGTTTATAACGACACCCAAGGTGGGCAGTATATAGCGGTGTACAATACGCTCTAAAGAGTGATATTTTGACAGGTACAGAGCACATACTAAACCTACGACACAGCATGTTCGCTTGTGCATACAGCTTCTGACGCTGCCTATAGACATCCTTATCATTGGACAGGTAATTTGCCATAATATGGCCCAAGTATGTCATTTCACTCCAAACACTGATTGCAGTGCCAGACAGGGAAGGTTATAGCCAGATCTAGCTTTAAAACAATGCTGTTGTTGTTTGTTTTTTCCTCATCGCAAAAATCAAAGCTGCATTAAAGTCGCCCATCTGACAGACTCTTTGCAGTGCCATACATCATGTTTGACATTCACACAACACACAATGCAAATATCCGGATCTCATTTTGAGAGGATTAGAGCCGCATAATGCAGATACTCCATCTAAGCCCCTGACAAACACCGGATATGATTTTATGTTATCCATGAGCTGGTGCTTTGGCTATTTTGCATAATGGGGCATAAACAAATGATGAATTTATTCTCATTTGCTTTTGACACTTCCTACAGTAGCTTCTCTGCCAGCGCTAATATGCTTGTGACTCGAAAACAAACAGCTAGTTGAAATAGATATATTGCTGCTGAAAGTTTTTTTTAAAAGGCCGCCAGGGGCTAAAAAAATGGATGGAAACACTATGTGTGATGCTCTGTGGTAAAAATAATTGAGTTCCGGTTCAAGATATGAGTTTGAAACGTTTAATATTCTACTTCAAAACACTTTAAAAATAACATCTTGTTCAATGACTTTGTTAGATTTAAGTGCAGAAGTGCGGTAAACGGAAAACGACCATTTCTTATTATTCCTATTGGACAAATCCCTAACAACGTAATTCATTACAGGCTACTTTTTTTTACTCTTATTCTAACATTTATAGTATAGCTTAGAGCTTGTGTTAAAGGGGATACTTGCCTGATGTAGCGTGCATGGCTGCGGACCAGCTCGATGACTCTGCCTGTGTTGCTAACTGCTCCGTCGGTGAGCAGGAACAGCAGGCGTGGGTGTCCGCTGAACATGGGCTGCCTCAGGATCCAGTTTAACGGAGCCAGGATGTTGGTGCCCCCCATGTCGGCTCGCATCTTACGCACATACTCACAAGCCAGGGCCAGGGCCTCCTGAGGGGTGGAGAGGAGGAGGAGATAAGATTAAAAAAAAAGCCGTTTCTTGAGTCACTTGAGTATCTATACCCTTATGTTAACACAAAGGCTGTAATCAGATAGAAAAGTGAAAAATTGCACATCACATCTGTATCAAATTAGTTAATAATACATTATCCTGGGCGCTCCAGTGGCATAGTGGAGAAAGCGCATACCATATTGGCTCCGGCCTTCGTTGCAGTGGTCTGGGGGTTCAAGTCCAACCTATGGACCTTTACTGCATGTCATCCCCCCCTCCCTCTCTCTGTCTCACCATTTCAACTCTGTACTGTCAAATCAAGCTTGAAAATGCCAAAAAATAATGTTGAAAAAAAAAGTATGTATTACCAACTTACATTATCAGGTTTTTTTTTTTTTTTTATCTTTCGAAAGCTCCCCCCATTGCCAAATTTGGGGGTAGTGCCTTATGTAGCAGCCACATGATGGGCAAAAAGTTTATTCGTTCTTGATTCAGAAATGTTATGGTGTCATTGGCAAGTTAATACATTATCGAACCTGAAATTGAACTTTTAAATTTAGGGGTTAGTGCCTCTTAAACGCTACAGACCAAGCTTTACCTCTTCATAGTTCTGGCTGGTGGTGAAAAGGGATTTGAATGTAGAGCCAAAGCCTATGATGTTAAAGAGGCAGCCTGGCACAAGGCTCTTCAGAATCACCACCATGGCATCCTGTGAGAGAGAGACATAAAGAGAGAGAGAGAGAGAGTTAAGTTCTATTGTCCAGAGAATCGAAGGGAACTGTGACAATAAATGGCCAGACTCCTTCGCTCATTAGGTACTTAATGTCCCTATTGAACTATTTGACCATTTCCAATGCAATCCAGCTACGTCTGCCAATATCTTTTCTGAATGGCCGCCCCGGTGCTCTACACATAGTTGTCATCGCGGCACAGTATGATTTTCTCGAGGAGACGAGTGAGTGGAGAGTGGCACCATGCAGAGTCATTTCATCCATCACTGCCTCTTCTACAGCAGAGGGGCACTTTCTAAAAGAACACCACTTATCTCAGCCATCATTCAGGTCGCGAACACAAATCCAAGGCCACATCGGCCAGACAGTATATAATAAAAGGAGAAAAAAAAGCCTATTCAGGTGCAATAACAAAGGAAAATGTCACAATATAATTGTCCCAGTCTCGAGAGATATCCTCAAGGATATTCTGCAGGATTTCTTTGGATATGATTGATTGGTAAATAGTCATTACATCACCGTCTTGGCCTTACGCCCAGATTATGTGGAATCAGGCGTCTCCAATTAAAAGAGTGAGTCAAACCAGCCAGCAGCACATTACAGGGTCAGTGCACAGGCAAACGAGAAACCTACGAATGTATTAAGAATGTATATGTGCAATTGGCCTGCCGCCATATGCTCACAAATTGGAAGTCGATAAAAACTCCCTCTTTCATCCACAGGATTCAGGAGGCGATATCAATATTTCAAAAGGAAAATTTCGGATAAACCGAACTAGGATCAATTTTTTTTTAATTAAAATTTGGTTCCAAAAAGTTAGCTGTAGTACTGTACGACTGTTTAAAATCTGTATATGGCCAACATCTCTTATCATTATCTTTTTTTTCTTGTCTTCTGTGTTGATTCTGTGTGCGTAGCTTACGAAAGGATCCTGGATGATGTGTATATATATCCTTCAGTAACACTGAGTGGGCTGTGTAGGTATTGAAGAAACCCCACATGAAGTTAGACCTAAAATACACACAGTCTAAAGCCTAGCAACTGAGGGGAGACATTTGGTGAATGGTGAAAGATTTGTCTGATCAATATCCGTGTGTACATGTCCTTTATGCAGTTGGCTAACCACATCTCTGATCTCAAGAGACGGCAGAACCCATACAGCCGTGACCTTAGAAAGCAATTACACAGACTTTAATGACTTATCATGTTAATCACGTGCTTGGATGCATTGAATCTCTTGCACATTTTTATATGTTTTATAAACATGATAGTGATGTTGTGAGACGTCTTACAATTTTCCATGTAAATTAGTGCGTATCACTGATGAATGGTTTAGTGGGGTGCCTGGACAATCAGTCATGTCAAATTTATGCAAACGGTGTCATGACTCACGGCACGGCAGCCTCTCCTTCTCCTCTGTGTGGTGTTTGTTTTCACTTGTCTGTCTGTTCTTGTTGTTCTCCTATCTGTTTGTCTCTGTGTTGGCATGTGGGCGTGGCGGGCACTCCTGGGCAGACTGCTCCAGGTGAGGATCGTTGGCTAATCAGACCCTCTCTACTTAAGCCTCTGGACTCCAGTCATTCGGCGCCAGATTGTAGCCTACAACCTACCAGAGCGGTAATGTTCCCGAGATCAATATTCTTTGTTTGTTGTTTTCTTTCCACATCTCCAGTAAGAGCTGGTTGTTTACTCTGCTCTCTCTTTCCTTCCGTGCTAGTTGCCTCCGCCGTTCACCCGTTCATCTAGCCTGCCTGCAGTTTCCGGACTCTCACCAGCCCATGCTCGCTACACCCCTCAGCCATCCAGTGCACCTGCCTGTCTTTACGGATCCCCGGGATTTAATAAACATTGTTCAAACTGACTTCCTGAGTTAGCGTTCTGCTTTTGGGTCCAATCCCCAAGTTACACAACAAACGGTTTGTTTTCACTTGTACATTGAAGTTATACAACAATTTTGGTTCAAGTGTCAAGAAACCAGATCAAATATTTTGGTAACACTTTACAATAAGGTACACAAAAAAAGAGTACCCTTTTAAAAAGGTTAGTTTACCTTTTAAAAAGGTAAGTTTACCTTTTTAAAAGGTAAGTTTACCTTTTAAAAAAGGTAAGTTTACCTTTCAAAAAAGGTAAGTTTACCTTTTTAAAAGAGTAGTTTACCTTTTTAAAATGTAAGTTTACCTTTTAAAAAAGGGTAGTTTACCTTTCAAAAAAGGTAAGTTTACCTTTTAAAAAGGGTAGTTTACCTTTCAAAAAAGGTAAGTTTACCTTTTAAAAAGGGTAGTTTACCTTTCAAAAAAGGTAAGTTTACCTTTTAAAAAGGGTAGTTTACCTTTTAAAAAGGGTAGTTTACCTTTCAAAAAAGGTAAGTTTACCTTTTAAAAAGGGTAGTTTACCTTTTAAAAAGGGTAGTTTACCTTTCAAAAAAGGTAAGTTTACCTTTTAAAAAGGTTTAAAAAACTTACCTTTTTAAAAGGTAAACTTACCTTTTAAAAAGGTAAACTACCCTTTTTAAAAGGTAAACTACCCTTTTTAAAAGGGTAACTACTCTTTTTTTATGTACCTTATTGTAAAGTGTTACCAATATTTTTTTTATATATATTTTGCCCATCTTCCAAAGGGGCCAAATATCGAAATCACAGATTTTTTAAGGTCTTAATTTTCACACACAAAATAAAAATGTAGTCTGCTTACTTGACACTCTTACCAAAATTGTTCTACAGACCCGTAATTACCTTCAATTTAGAAGTGGAAAAGAAACTTAAAATGAAAACGTCAAATTACACACATACACAGCCCCCCCACTATTTGCATCAGTAACTAAACAGGAAACGTAACACCTCCCACACCACATTGAGATGGAAACAGCCTAGCCTAGTAGCCAGAGCCTACCTTAACACGGTTGATGTTAAGCCCGCTCATGCTTCCGCTGCGATCAATGAGGAAGATGAACTCGCCATGAACCTTCCTCAGGTCTGAACTGATGGACTTGAGGTCGGGGCAGAAGCTTAACATGGCCACAGGGTTATGAAGGATGTCTTTGTGGAGTCGCCTGTGAATGACATCCACCTGTGAAAAACACAGGAAGGGAATCAACATTCAAAAGCATGAATTATGGAGGATTATTTTGCACCATGAGATAATTAGACTTTTGACTTTTTTTATGAAAGCAGTGTGTGCAAGCTATTATTTAACTTAAAAAACAGACAATCAGGCGATCAGCTCGATAGGCAGAGCACATTCAGTATTGACAAAGTGCTGGAAGAATTCCTGGCCGAATGAGGCGAGCCTTTGGAGTGTTTCCATAGAAACACATTTCTATGGCTAAGTGCTCTCTGTCCTTTTTTCCCTGCTCCGCTCTGCCGGTCACTTAACAACCCCATCATCATAGTGGACATGTGAAAGGACACGACACATAATGTGACTCCCAAAAGTCAATAAACATAGCTGTGGAACATGAAGGTTTGAGAAATAAGCAGGGCTAAACTAGTAAATATATGATTGTGTTGCCTACGAAAGCATTTTGTAAAAAAAAAATTGTCAAATTACATTGGCATCACAATCAACATTTTCATCAACATTTTAAACCCTTTTTTTCAACAAATTCAATGGTTCTGTGAGAGAAGAAAATTCTATATTTTGAGTTCAAGTTACAGCTCTCCAAATTTCATGAAATGATGAAAATACAGAGAATGGACACAGCGCTGTAAACACCTGTTGTAACAATCCAATAAAACAAAAAAAACAGCCTACTAACCTTTGTATAGAGTCATATTGAAACCATAGTGTGTTGTATCATAGTATTGAGGGACTGAAATATACTGTGAGATATAACAACACAGCTCGACCTAATGGCTGCATCTTCAGATATACAGTATAATATCTGTTGCAGGGTTCATGACATTGCAATGCCATGTGTAGTGTAGGCCTACTATAATAATGATATTGACATGATAGCGTTGCCACCACTTCACCGAAATGTGTTGCTAATGTGGATACACACACTCACTTTCCTCTCATTGCTTGAGTCCTTCTTGGTGGCTTTGATGAAATCACTTCGGCTGTGAAGACACTCATCATACTCCTCCTGCGTCATGTCTCCGTTCTCAATGAGCACGTGTGGCAGATGGGGCTCTGATGTGAAACAGTACAGGTCAGGAGGACATTAACAAACAGCTATTAAAGATAGATTATTAGGCAGACGATCAATGAGTGCAAATTGACAGGTAAAGGGCCCTTTAGGCGGTAATGTTGTGGAGAATAACCCTTCGTATTGATTTAAAACAAAGAGGTGATGTGTCACGAGTCACGACTGGGTTTGTCAAGAAAACAACTCCGGGAGATTTGGACTGTTATTTTTTTTCAGTGCAGTGTATCTGAAGGTCTTGAAAATTAATTTCAGTGTTTCTCTCTCTCTCTCTCTCTCTCTCTCTGTCTCTCTCTCTTTTTCTAGTCTGCTGTGTACACAGGCAGTCGCTTGTTTTTCTGCCTGGGAAAATCCAATTATGTACTATTTCTCCAGACCTCTCACCTTGAGAAAGTAATATGCACACCTTAAATTGAGTTACCGTTAAAAAGGTAATTCTATCCATCCATTCATCTAATCAATTTAATGCCGCTTACCCAGGTCCAGGTAATTTTTAATGACAAATTCATTTTATTAAGGGAGGAAGATTGTTACATACTGCTGAGACGGACTCACAAAAGACGGACATCAATGAATTCCGACACACTGGTGAATAACTCCGGTCCCTATCTTCCCTGCTGGTTTTCATTAAAATATATTTCATACTCGGGCTGCCAACGGTGAACAAAGTTATTAAAATATGTTCCATGGGGATTACAAATTTCATTATATTTCTAAAATGTAACATGACCAACCCTGAAAAAACCTTGCTTTCATGTAAAGGATGTACAATTTGTGTTTTGGGCCGTTGATTAACCATGCTGGTGGTGAAGATAGTCTTTTTTAAATTGGTTTTGTTTGTGAAAAAACACACGTGATGTAGCTCGTTTCCTTCCTTCCATCTCTCGGCTCCAAGCAGAGCATCCATGTTGTGATTGAAAGAAAAACTGCTGCACCAGTCTGGCTCTGAGCTGAATTAAATTGCCCAGCAGTGTCAGCAGCAGCAGCAGCTCTGTTTGTGAACAAAACCTTCATAAGAGGCCTATTGGATCAGCGAGGGGCCTGGGGCTCATTTGTGCCTCACACTGTAGGTCAAGATGGTTGTGAGAGAGGGATAGGAAAGAGAGATGAGAGAGACGAGAGAGAGAGAGAGAGAGAGAGAGAGAGAAAAAAAGTGGCGAGGGCACAGGGAAAGAAAGAAGACCTGACACTGCACACCCACACAAAGGAGTCTGGCTCTGCTGGCATGTCAAACATTAATAACAGGAGGACCTTTTTTTTCCCCCTGATGAGGCAATCACACACACACACACACTCAAACACTCACTCTCAAACACTCTCTCTCTCACACACACACACACAGTCAAGCAGTGTAACACCTTGCTGCTGATCTCATTATAAAAAATGCTGTGAAAGAGCTGAAATACACAGAGTTCTTTTTTAAATGTTGTACTGGAGAGGTGTATTAGCCTCTCATGCTCTGGGCCATGCATGCTGTGGATGAATGTTGAAGTTGTGCACCTACCACTTGGGTAGATGAGGATACTGACAGGACAGTCATAAGTGTACTTGTCAGCCAGAGTGACGACCACGCTTGTGGCAGAGCGGGCCAGAGGGTCTGCATCGGCTCGGATAGCGTGTGACGGGCTCTCCACACCTGCACAGACAAAGAACCACAGCGGATATTGCTTAATTTTTTTTAATTCCCGGTAAAGGGTATTTACTGGGAGTTTTTTCTCAGCCGAGCTAAGGGTGTAAGGGCAGGGTGTCATATTGTATCATATTGTATCATATATCATATTGTATGAAATGTAAAGCCCACTGAGACAAATGTATTTGTGATTTTGGGCTATACAAATAAAACTGATTTGATTTGATTTCATTTCATTTAGCAGACACGTTTATCGAAAGCTACTTACAACTGCAGCACACATTCATACACCAATAGAAGCAGCTACCACGCAGGGTGCTGGCTAACTATCAGGAGACAATTAGGGTTCAGTGTCTTGCTCAGGGACACTTGGACATGTGGCGGAGACTGGGGATCGTACCACCGACCCTATAGTTGCGGGTCCACCACCCTTCGGCCACAGCCCCTTTATTGGTCAATTTACACAAGGTTACATTGCAATTTATCTTTTCGCATATGATGCCTAGTGGCTTCAACTCCAGAAATAACACATCAACAAGACCCACTGAAGTCACTAACATTTATAAGAACACAAACATTTCCAACATGGATGCCTTGAAGTGCTGCAGCAGTTTGAGCATATGTGGAGATTTAGAAACCGGCAATTATTAAGTATAATCTGAGAATTTTTTTAATAAATATGAAGCTAAATAAATTACAAAGTTGACCAGAGGATTTGCTCTAAGACAAAATGGCTACCAAATATATAACACTAGTATCGGCTAATTCTCTGACCTGCAAGCAGATATGGTGCCCGTATCTCCAGCTGGAAGTTGAACTCGTAGTCCATGGAGTTGATGACCTCCTCTTCCAGCAGTGAAGCCAGGCACAGCTGAGGGGGGTTGGGGGTTTGGTCGTGAGGACTTGAGGCAGAGTTAGGCCTGTCCCGCCTAAAAAGTACCAAAGCATGACTGTATTATGATGGAGCCATCTTGAATTAACATAATATGTTTGTGTGGTCAGATTATATCAATACAAGCCTAGATTTGTGGCCCAAAAGCTAGTTTAAAAAAGTTAAAGATGAGGTGATTCTGGAGAACACTTGTTGTCAAAATAACTTTTTGTCAGAAATCTGTGAATATCTCCTCATGATCCGCTACCTGTCCCTACAGTGTTGACACATAGCATAGGCTCTGTAAACTGCTATGTGTTAACAAAATGGCCCATCGTACCTGGCAACATGCCAATTTACAGAGTCTAGGCTGTGAATTAACATTAACATTTCTGGAAGCATTCTGCAGAATCGCTGACTCCACCTTTAACTTCAAAATACATGCACATCAAACTTGAACTTGTAACATGTTGCTGAAATAACAAGAAGACATGGAATTCTAAATAATCTTCATGCATTTATCTGTTCCGTCTCACGTTCTGGAGAAGTTTGGGGACAGTCCCTGCTCCTCGTTGATGGTCCTCCGTACCCTCGGCGTACACACCGGCGGGGAGGAGACCCTGATGCCTCCACTGGGCAGGGTGGACAGCTCTGACGAGGTACTGACCAGAACATGGACCGTCTCCATAGGAGGGATGATCCCAAGGTTGACCACTAGCACAGTCCTCTCCAAATCCTCGTCCATCACAATGTGTCCTGCAACAACAGACCCCATTAGATTACGAGACATTTAAAGGTGGACTCAGCAATTCTGGAGAACATTTGTTGTCAAAATCCCTTTAAAAAAAGTATCTCTTTACAATCCGCTACCTGTCCGTATTGTGTGTGCGCTTAAATGAAATCCAGCATTAATTTAATACACAGCCTAGGCTCTGTAAACAGGCATGTTATACCTACGGTTGGCCCCCTTTGTTGACATGCCCATATGCAGAGTCGAGGCTGTGTGTATTAATACTGGACTTCTTATATCGTCAATGCCGAAAATGTGTGCTCATTCAGGGCACTTACCAAAATTGTGACAAGTTAATTTCTTCTTTGATTCCTCCCTTGACTCTTTTCTTTAATCTACCTTAAACGGACCTCATTCTTGCTTTTCTCATAAGTGACTCGACAGAACTCTGAACAGCACTCAGCTGCCTTCTGTAAAAACACTTTGGGCTTGCCTTTTTTGTGATTTATTTCAAAGGAAAGTCCTCAGTGTTAATTCTACACAAGGTAAAAGTAGAATCTTTTTATCAAATCCCACTCCCTTTGAAACACTTAGCCTGCGTTACTTCAGCTTCATGGACCTAATCTAACCCATAATCATGCTCATAAAGACTGAAATATAAAATGTGTTCCCTTGCGTACCCATGGAACAGACGACTTAAAGGGCTAAAGCAATTAAGTACCGCACTTCCACAAAGTTGTGAAACCTATGAGTGACAGTTTGAAAAAAAATAATGATAAAAATTTTAAACAGCAAAAGCAGAGTGTTATACTTTAAGGCTTAAATATGAGTCAAGCTCCAGACACACTGGATCCTACATTTCCCATAATGCAACTCCATAGAGTCTTTCTTAAAGGAGATGTAAGCGGAATGGTCAGTTTAGCTAACTTCCTGTCAGTTACTGCAGTTAGCAGTCCCCTCGCTCGTCCCTACGTCACCACATTAATGCACTGCGGTCTTCGAGCAGCAAGTTATCTAGCATCATCTCAGATCCATAAGTGTGATAAAACATGATAAAAACCATCAAAACAGACATTGGGAAGGATTTTTACCTGCTCCGCCATTGTAGGCGCATAAACATTCACCCATGTGTCGCTCTGGCGTGCACCGGCAGTGAGACCATGAGTGAGACGGGTGCGGACGGGTGTGGGTTTGTAGCGTTCTCTCTTGTGAATGGATAAAATTTCGGGATACTATATGAAGTTTAAATGCTGATTACATGCAGAGTAGCTGACTAAGAGTTTGGCTTTATGAAACGCGCACATCATGTAAGTGATCACTGTATGAATAAAGAACGATTTAACAGTTATATTAATATAAACCGCTTACTTCACCTTTAAGAACCTCTCTGTCTAGTACATTTCTTTCAGCCCACCCACCAGTCTGTAATGAAGGCTTTCTGTTGAAATGTATAAATCAGCAGAGAGAACCTTGATGACATAATCATGGGCAATTTACTTTAGAAACTTTGGAAAGCTCCTCCAGAGCCACAGACATCATTAACAAACTCATTCCATGTGCTGCAGTATTACCTCAGTCCATTTGACCAGTAAGCTGATCTCCACTTGTAAAATCAATGTTCCTCTTCAAACCTATAGCCTGGGAATCCAGACCTGCTGCTGGCCAATTTAAATTAGGTCTGGATTTTCAGGCTACTTTAAACCTGCATTAAATCATATTTACACCAAGCTGAAAACACAACTTTAAACACATTGATACATCCATTTCTGTCCGTAAACTAATAAATGCTCTGTAATTGGTTGATGTAAGCACTGCTGGTTACTGATTGGATCCTGATTAATCAATCAAAACCATGTCATGAGTTTGAGCAAAAAAAAATCCACTTTTTTATGTTGGAGAGGAGTCCGATGTTTTATTTTTGCCCAGCAGAAAAAATGTGGGTCTGAACATTTATTAAGAGTCATGTTTCAGGCGAAGAAAATCCAGTTATATGAAATATTTTCCTCCGTTTTTGGTCTTGACTCATGAGGGAAATATAAGGCTGAAGCTAACAACTATTGCACTATGTCCACAGGCGAGTCAACAACTGTGTTGTCTGTCAGTCGTTTGGTGCTGAATTGGATTGGTAATGTCCAGTGGTTCCAAAACAATTTGCCAAAAGACATTAAACCGAAAACAATTAGTTGAAGAATGCTAGAATGCTCCCTAGAGTTGTAGCAGTAACTGCAGAGTGAGGTGATCATTATCCATGGCTCTTTACAACAAGCATTCCCCATAGTAGTTTGACCCATTACAAATGCTAGAATATTGATTAGGGGAGCTATAACCTTACCACTGCCACTCTGTAGGGCTCCATTGGATGTGTTGCAGCAATCCAGATAGCAGTCGTCAATCTTTGTCTTGTCTTTGATTTGCAGTGTTATAATCTGACTGGATATCATAGACTCGAAGCCCACAACAATAGAGTTTTCCTCCAGTGGATATATGAAAATCCCTAAAAGGCAGTCGGAGAGAGAGAGAGAGAGAGAGAGATGGAGCAAAACATGCAATTACAAATATTCAGTAATAATAGGGAATTTTGCAAGTTTGGATTAAAGCTATAGTGTGTAACATTTTCTTAGAATGACTGTTGGTTAGATTCAAGCAATCACCAAAGGAGTTGACACAGTTGATTAAGCCTATCAGCTCCAAAAAACTACCTCTGTTTTTAAAATGGTTAGGTATTTGGTATAGCACCTTTCACAGAATGGCAGTGTTTACAACTAGCGTCACTCCCTGACACTTGCGCAGCAGCTCAGAAAAAATGTCAAGAAGCGCCCAAGAAATGTGTCAATTGTTAATTCTACTGCTCAGAAAAAAACCTAGACGTACAGCAGGGAGTATAAAATCCTTGCACCATCACCAAAGGTTTACCTCATGTAGATGCGCCGACAGTATTGTTGTAATTACTCAGAATTCCTCATGGGGCGAGATAAGTTACGCACTACAGCTTTAATTTGTTTGAATGTGGCGTGCATTCAAGTGAAGTAGTTGAAATAAACAAAATGAGTATCCTCGGATGGACACACTCACCCTCAATTGCCTGATCCTCAATGTTTTCATAGGTCAAAGAGGAAGTCATGGCCAGAGTATAACCCCTGACACAGGAAGTGATGTCAGAGACACT